>NW_015160327.1:165634-165778 GCF_001447785.1 Gekko japonicus
TTATGTCTCACGTGGTGAAAATTCATCAATTACCTGCTAAGTTAATTTCTGACAGGGGGACCCAATTTGTTTCTAAGTTTTGGAGGGAACTTCTTTCCATTTTAGGGGTGGAACAAGGGCTCAGCAGCGCGTATCATCCTGAAA
>NW_015160327.1:166139-167342 GCF_001447785.1 Gekko japonicus
CCTTGCATTCTGTATTTCACATGAGCCTGTTGAAGAAGGATCCTGGCCCGTCTCCATGGAGACCCGCGACTACTCCTCCTCCACCTGTCATTTTGGAAGGGGATGAACATTTTGAGATCGCTGACATCCTTGATTGTAAAGTGAAACGTGGTAAACTCTGGTACCTTATCGAATGGGTTGATATGGCCCGTCTCCCTGGAGACCTGCGACTACTCCTCCTCCACCTGTCATTTTGGAAGGGGATGAACATTTTGAGATCGCTGACATCCTTGATTGTAAAGTGAAACGTGGTAAACTCTGGTACCTTATCGAATGGGTTGATTTCGGTCCCCAGCACCGCGAATGGGTGGAAGAAGGGGATATTCGGGCCCCTTACCTGATCCGTAGTTTCCACAGAAGGTTCCCGGACAAACCGGGAGGTCTCCCGCCCAGCCCGGGAGATCTCCCGCCCGGCCCGGGAGGTGTGTTGTAAGTGTATTTTAAGGGGGGCAGTATGTCAGCAAGCTGCCATTCTGTTTTCTGTGACCTCTGTGTACATATCCTTTCCCTGTTGCACCCGGCTTGGTTTCTATCATCCTGCTCCTGCGTTGGAATGCAAAAGATAACTGCTGGAGGTTGTGTGGGGGAGAAGATGCTGTAATGCTTGGCTATTGCTTTTCCCATGAGTACTGCACCTGTGTTTTGTCTAATGTTCTGCCTGGTTCCCATGGACTGGGCGCGCAACTGTTTCATTAGCCCGCCAGCGGGAAAGGTATTCATTGGACCTGTATCTGTTTGAAGTTCCTTTATTATGCTTGACCTAACTGTGTATCCCCAGTTCTAACAAAGAACGTGTTTGAGTATGTCTTCAACGCTTTGAAATAAATTTTGCTTTTCTTGAAAACGTGGATTTATTCTCGATGCTTGGGGATCCAACACCAGGGTTGCCAAACCCGATGTAATGTCTGGTGGTTCCACCCAGCCCCTGCGTCGGGGACAGGGAAATGGCGGGAGATGACAAAGAAGACTCCCGGAAATAGCTTGTGGTGCTCTCCAGATGGGACCAGGAGATGTAATTCCCTTGCTGGTTTTATGGCTGCCGATACAGCAGAGCAACAAGGGGGTCTTCCAAACGGCACGCTCCCTGTAGTTTCCATGCCCCAGTCCCCCCGGGTTTTTAAAATTAGCAATTAGATATCACAAGGGGGGACCCGCGATACTCGC
>NW_015160328.1:0-1363 GCF_001447785.1 Gekko japonicus
CTTCTCCTGACTCAGCCACCCACTCTCTGCTTTGCTCCTGCAGTTTGCCGGGACTTCGCCATCCTGGAGGATCACACATTGGCCCACAGCCTGCAAGAACAAGAAAGTAAGTCCCGTCAAGCAACGGAAGCTGGATTTGACTGCCTGTGGCGAGTGATGCTCGTTGTCATAATTCCTTGTGCTCTGCAGAATTCCAGTTTAGCCTATCATGAGGAGGTGCATGCAGGGCACCGATCCCCCATGCATGGGCCCCGGGCAAGCTGCCGTGGGCCTTTCCGTATTCCCTCCAAGTGTAGCTCTGCGGTCTAAGGGGTTGGTTTAAAAAAAACAAACATCAAAATGTTTAGCTTCCCAAGGAGCTGTGTTCTGTCCTGACCTTAGAACTCTGCATTAGAGACATTGCCTTGTCTCTTAAGACTAGATGAGAGAAAAGTAGGCCTTCATGTGCAAAAACCATAGTGCTGCAGTGCCATGTGCGCCGTGGGTGCGGATTTCCACAAGAATAATTTTTCGGGGCGCTAAATGCAATTGCGGATTTCCTCATTGGCGCTTTTTGGGATTTTTCCTTCTCCGAGAGGAATGGCCAAGGGTTTGTGTTTGTGGGAGGGGCTGTGGCTTAGTGGAAAAGCCTCTGCTTGGCATGCAGAAGGTCCCAGGTTCAGTCCCCGGCATCTCCAGTTAAAAGAACCGGGCAGGAGGTGATGTGAAAGACCTCCGCCTGAGAGCCTGGAGAGCTGTAAAGAGAGGCTGTGGCTTAGCAGTAGAGCACCAGCTTTGTATGCAGAAAGTCCCAAGTTCCATCCCCGGCATCTCCAGTTAAAGGATATGGCAGTAGGCAATGTGAAAGACCTCTGCCTGAGATCCTGGAGAGCTGTAAAGAGGGGCTGTGGCTCAGTGGCAGAGCATCTGCCCGGCATGCAGAAGGTCCGAGGTTCAATCCCCGGCATCTACAGTTGAAAAGGACCAGGCAGCAGGTGATGGGAGAGACCTTTCCTGAGACCCTGGAGAGCTGTAAAGAGGGGCTGTGGCTCAGTGGCAGAGCATCTGCCCGGCATGCAGAAGGTCCGAGGTTCAATCCCCGGCATCTACAGTTGAAAAGGACCAGGCAGCAGGTGATGGGAGAGACCTTTCCTGAGACCCTGGAGAGCTGTAAAGAGGGGCTGGGGCTCAGTGGTAGAAAGTGTTCCCTCTAAGCTGTGGAGTCTTGTGAGCAAAAATTGAGCTACTGGCATTAAAGTTGTGAGCCAGCGATTTGGCTACTGCATAAACCAGTTTGCTCTGGAGCCATCTTTCCTGAGCTAAGACAAAAATGTGTGAGCTGGGGGCTAAAAAACTGTGAGCTAGCTCACACTAACTCAGTTTA
>NW_015160328.1:2101-9286 GCF_001447785.1 Gekko japonicus
GGCGTTGTAGGACCTGACGTTTCGCCAGCAGCAGCTGCGACTGGCATCCTCAGAGGTATAAACACAGAAAGATGGAGGTTCCTGTCCTGAAAAAGACAAAAGGCTCCACATCTGACAATAGCACTACAGATAAGATTAGAATTTCAACAGCCAATCCACGTGCAAAAGAACCTCCTCGGGAAACAATCCGTATACAAAAGAACCTCCTCAGGAAAGCTCCTCCATTAGCATGTTTCACAGCCTGGGGAACTCCTATAAGATAATGACTCAGCCCTACCCCACCTTCCTGAGTAGATATAAATTACCTCCCTACCATTTTCTTCTCACCTTGACACAGAGAGTCCTCCATCTTTCTGTGTTTATACCTCTAAGGATGCCAGTCACGGCTACTGGCGAAACATCAGGTTCTACAATGCCCAGACCACAGCCACAGAACCCAGAAAATCTACAGCAACTATTTATTAATTATTATTAATTATTATTATTAAGGTGATGGGCACAACCCCAGAATGGGTGCTGCGGGGGGCTGAGCTGACCACAGAATGTCAGGGAGGGAGATTGTGGAGGTGATAGAAGCTCTGTTTATTTTTTTTTTTTTTTAAGTTTATTAACTGATTCAACCATAACATATCGCCCACAACATAATATAATTACATTATATGGACATATACACACACAGACTAAAACCTAGTTTTACATCATGTATTTTAGGAACAGACCTAAAACAAGATAGATTCCAGATGTTTTGAAGATATTTTACATTCCGCAGAGGGATTGTTATTTACATAATCTCTAAAAGGATACCACTTTCCCACAAAAATTGGGTTTTTTTAACCTGGGGTCGCCATCAACAATATTCGTGTAGCTATTTTTATCCTGAATAGCTATATCCCACACTTTCTGGAACCACGATTCTAGTGAGGGTATTTTCCTAGATTTCCATAACTGGCTAATAAAGATTTGCCAGCGACTAACAGAAGATAAATGAGCTCCCTACGCAAAGGAGAGAATGAGTGGTTTAATAAAAATTTAATAGAATGGATTCAGGAGTTAAAGGAACATCACTGCCTACTATTTCTGAAATTTTAGAGACAACTAAAGACCAGTAATTTTGGACTTTAGGGCAAGGCCACCAGCAGGTTCCTGACTCTCCACATCCCCTCTAGCAATTTGAGTTCAATTGAAATTTACTTCTAAAAAGCTTTACAGGTGCTAAATACCACCTCGCAAATATTTTAAATTGCAATAAGCTTATATTAAGGGATTTACTGCAAAATACATTTGAGGTCCATATCTTTTTTGTTTGTTTGTATTTTTTATTCAAAAAGATGTGCAATCTTTTTTTTAATTCAAAAAGATGTACAACAATAGAAAACATCATAATAACATTTTACATTTTGGTTGAAAGAGAACAACGAACATTTCAAGCAATAAGTAATAACAACATGTGCATAGCAAGATCATATAAAAATGTAAACAAGGGAAACTGTTTCTAGCAGGTTTTAAATATAACAGTAGTATTTATTTGATGCTGATGAACAAGACTGACCGTCCAGATAGAAAGTTAGGTGTAGACCATGAGCTAAGTTCCAACAAATGAGCTTTGTGAGGTATACCTATGTTAAGGGCGTATGGGAAAACGAAGTTACTGAGAGAATTCTTCTTTCTTTGACAAGCCTTTATTGGCATATGTATATACATACAATAGGAAATCAGATTAAATATAGATCAGAAAATACAAATCCATATAGGGTAAAACTGGAGCTACGGCGCAGAAAAACAGCATGAAAGCAGAAAAACCTAATGGTTACTTATCAGAACGTATAGCCGTAGCACTAAGAAGAAACTTTGCTACTATTTTGGTTATTTCCGTATCTGGATTATCAAGCAAAAACAGAACCTTGAAATAGGCAGGAATATCTGAGAATTGAGCTAATACAGAAGATCCTGGCAGGGCACCAGATAAATGGGACATTGAAGGAGAACACGGGGGACAGTTTCAACACAGTCCTTCTTACAAGGACCACACCTGCTGTACTGAGAGAATAAAGAGTAAAAATAAAAATAAAAGTCACCACTAAGGATCGGATGAAGAGGACAGATGACGAAGGTAACAGGTAGGCCTCATAGCCCTTGAGGTCCATATCGGAGTCCACTCTGCTTAACAGGGTGCCTTTTTAAAATGAGCCTATTATCTTAGAAAAGAGCAAGAGTCCGGGAGCACCCAGTGGCAGACAGGGGATGTGCTTTCTCGAGGTCAGCGGTGACTCCCCAAAGCTCCCCCCCTGCCACAAATTGTGTTAGTCTTTAAGGTGCTGCTGGACTCTGGCTCTTCTCTGCAGACAGACAAACACAACTACCCATCTTGATCTGTCTCCATGGAAGGCACCACGTGTATCCATACAGAGTGGAAGTCCAGGTATCTGAAGAAGTGAGCAGTGACTCCCGCTTCCCATCTGGGAGGTGTTTCTCTCTGCGTGTGCCGCCAGCAGCCCAAGTCCTCCGGCTTCCTTTGTCCCTTCCCATCTCCGTGCTTGCGGCCTTTCCTCACGCCCCCCCCCTCTGACCTCCTCCTTCTCTCCACACCCACCCCCTTTGCACACACCCCCCCCCACCCCAGAGAGCAGGAGGACTGCGAGATCGCGCAGGAAATCCAAGTCAAGCTGGTCATCGAAGCGGAGCAGAGACGGCGGCAGGAAGAGGACGATGAGGTGAGCGCAGGGGAAGGGGCCTCCCCACCCCCCCCCAAGCCGGCCAGCTGCTCTGCTGGGGCAGCTGCAGAAACAGCCCCACCCAAAAGGTCACTGCAAAAGGTCAACAGGGACTATTTCGGGAGCCGGGAAGGGGGATGCAGCCACGCCCCATCTTGTAGTGTAGCCCTTCCAGCTTCTAGCACATGGCAGCTTTTGCAGGCTGCCCGTTGGGCTTTGGAAAGGATTCGGAGGCGACATTACTCTCAAAAGAAAAAAATAGAGACCTGTGAAACGCTACCAGAGAGAGCCAGTTTGGTGTAGAGTGATTAAGTGCAGGCAGACTCTAATCTGGGAGAACCGGGCTTGATTCCCCCACTCCTCCTCCACTTGCACCTGGCTGGATGACCTTGGGCAAGCCGTAGTTCTGACAAGAGCTGTTCTGGGCATAGAGCAGGGGTCACGGGAGGGAGAAGGGGTGGGTGATGAGACTTCCTGTGTTGTGCAGGGGGTTGGACTAGATTGCCCTTGGGGGTCCCTTCCCAGCTCTCTGTTTCCCCTCCCGTCTCTGTAGGATATTGCACGGATTCTACAGCGGAAGGAACTCCAGGAAGAAAAGAGGCGGATGAAGCCTCCCCCCCCAGCAGAGCCTTCGAGGCACAGCCCTTACGAAGACGCTCCCTACCAAGACGGCAGAGGTAGGGATGCACCTCCGGAGGCCGAAAGCGTGCCGTGGAGGGGGGGGGAGGGGTTTCCCTCTGTTTTTGCAGCCTGGTTTCAGGCCCCCGAATTGGGCACTCTGGGCAGCAGGAGGACTGCAGCCTTCCGACACCAATTTCCCTGGTTGGTTCTCTTTCACTGGCTGCCGTGCAAGGCCTCTGAGAGACTGTGGCAGGTTTCAGAAGCCGTCCAGCAGGAGGCGGGAATGTCAAAGGCTGCCTCTGGGGGGTACGGCAGACTGGGTGCTTCTACTTTCTTTCTTGAGTGTTTTTTTGAGTGTGAGTGGCGTATGTATCTCGGGGCTTGTGGGAGCGGCACTGTTGGTGGGAGGCTTGCTTGGGAGCGCATAATGCGGTGGCGGGCGAAGTGTCAGCAGGTGCTGGTTTAGTGGAGCTTTGGGGCTGCCAAAGCGGCGGGGCCTAATTGGTGGTGGTGCGACCGGAAATGAACTGCGGTGTGCCGGAGGTGGTCCGAAGAGCAGCACGGGTGCGCAGCAGGAGCCCGGACGCTCACAAGATGCTGGATGCAGCGCTTGCCGAAACGCATTTCCAATCACTGTCCACTGTCGCCTTTGGCAAGACTGTCTCGCCAGACTGGAAATTTCAGGGAGCCGACCTGCAGGCTGAACTGCCTTTTCTTCGCTGGGAATCACTTGGGGATGAAATGAGCTCCAGTCTCAAGGACTTTCATGACTTAGGAGATTGGGAAGCTTCTTTGCAGTAGCAGCTAGCGGTGGTGGTTTCTGTGGCACACACCTCTTCGGATCTGTATGCTTCCTCTTTCGCTTGCAGGTGGCGGGGAAGTAGCTGGCCCCTTTTGAGGGCCCTTCCGGCTTCCTGAGTCTCTGCTTTGTCGTCGCTTTTCCCAACTGCTTCCAGTTTCCCAGAGCTGTGTTGACAAGTAGCCCCAGTCCATGAGAGATTTGCCTGAACAAGCCGCATGGAAATGAAATGCGCCCGTCTCCCATGAACCCACGAAGGCTGCCTTGTGTGCAGTCAGATCCGGCCCGGTCTGGACCACTCTAGGTCCATTTTGTCACCTCTAATGGGCAAACTCTGACCTGGATGGCCCAGGCTAATCTGATTGCATCAGATCTCAGAAGCTAAGCAGGGTCGGTCCTGGTTGGCACTTGGATGGGAGACCGCCAAGGAACTTCCGGGTCGCTAGGCAGAGGCAGGCAAGGGCAAGCCACCTCTGAATGACTGAAAACCCCATGGTCCTGGGGTTCCCATGAGTCACTTATTTATTTATTTCATTCGATTTAACTGCGACACTGTGACACACAGTTATTATTAAAGCCCTAACCAATGCTCCCTCTAAGCCAGTGGTGGCGAACCTATGGCACGGGTTCCAGAGGTGGCACTCAGAGCCCTCTCTGTGGGCACGCGTGCCATCGCCCCAGCCGGGCCCAGACCATCATTCAAGTGTCGAATTCTCTGCCAAATAATGTTAAGTAAATGAAAGCATTTGGGATTGCTTTCCTTACTTTGTTTGGATCATCTTATGTTAATGTATGAGTTGTTTTTTCTAAAGTAAAACCTCAGTATTCAGGTTAAATTGCCGTGTTGGCACTTTCCGATAAATAAGTGGGTTTTGGGTCGCAGTTTGGGCACTCGATCTCTAAAAGGTTCGCCATCACTGCTCTAAGCTGTGGGGTCTTGTGAGCAAAAATTCTGCTTTGCGAGCTCCTGGCATTGAAGTTGTGAGCGAGCGATTTGGCTGCTGCATCAATTAGTTCGCTCTGGAGCCATCCCTTCCTGAGCGAAGACAACAATGTATGAGCCGGAGGCTAAAAGCCTGTGAGCTGGCTCACACTCACTCAGCTTAGAGGGAACACTGGCCCTAATCGGGGTAGCCCAGGCTAATCCAGTCTCGTCTGACCTCGGAAGCTACACAGGGTCAGCCCTGGTTAGTGTTTGGATGGGAGACCACCACGGAATTCCAGGGTTGCTAGGCAGAGGCAGGCCAGGGCAAACCCACCTCTGAATGTCTCTTGCCTTGGAAACCCCATGAGGGGTCACCATCAGTGGCATAAGGAGGGTGGCAGCTCTCCAAGACTGGACAGCAGATGCTTGGGGTGAACCCTTTAACCTCTGTTCTGGCACATGGCTTTATGGGCCACCTTTAATGCCTCGTGCAGAAATGACTGGTGGGTTTCTGGCCTGTCTTCTTCCCCTTCCCCTGCATGCCCTAAGTAATCTTTCATTTACCCTTGAAGTCTGACCCATCAGAACAGCCAGCAGTTCAGCCATAACTTCAGGAGTCTTGCTGGATGAGACCGGCGAGGGTCCACCTGGTCCAGCATCATGTCTCACGCAGTGGCTGGCCCCGTCCCGCCTCTTGAGTAGGGGTGTGCATTCGGGTTTCCCAAACAGAAAAAAAACCCGAAAAAAGTCTTTTCGGGTTTTTTTTGGCTTTTTGGATACCAAAAAGGCTTCCCTGAGCCTTTTCGGATATCCGGGGGGAAACCCGGAAAAAATTGGGTTTTTTCCGGCTTTTTTTGGGATTCCAGAAACCGGCCTCTAGGGGGGGTTAAAGTTTAAAGGGCGCCAGGAAACTACATTTTCCCACCGTTTCCCCCTCTTTCCCGCTTCTTGCTCCTGTTTCCAGGAAGGAGGGGGAAAGAGGGACCTTGCAGACAGCCAATCACTGCAGTGTATTTCAAAATGCATTGCAGCTTGCAAATTTTTGCAAGACTGTGACCCTCCAGCTCTTGTTTTGCACCCCGGTGAAGATCTTGTTGCTTTTCAGTTCTGGGACTCAGACTTGATTCGTGGCAGGGAAACCTGTGCCTGGGGTCCAGCTGTCTCTGGTCAACGAGTATAAATAATCAAAGCAGGGGCCTCAGAGGCAGCCTCCTGCTCTCATCCTCTCCACCCTCCTTTTATGGGTTCTCCTCTGCTTTTGGGGCTGGGAGTAGGGAAGGCTGGCTCAAGGGGTGGGTGGGATGTCCTTGCGGGAGTGGAAGGTGACCTGGTGCCTCTGCCACACCTTGAAGGCATTCTGAATTCCCTGGGGGTGGTGACTCTCAGGTTATTTCGGGGGGGGGGGTCCTGCTGCTCCAAATGGCCCAGATGTAAGGGAATATTTTATTTTACACAGTGAGTTATTGAGATGTGAAAATCTGCTGCCAGAGGATGTAGTGATGGCCACTGGCATGGATGGCTTTAAAAGGGATTAGATATATTAATGGAGAATAAGTCCATTAATGGCTACCAGCCATAGTGGCTGAGCAGAACCTCCACAGTTTGGTGTAGTGGTTAAGTGCGCGGACTCTAATCTGGGAGAACCGGGTTTGATTCCCCACTCCTCCACTTGCACCTGCTGATGTGACCCTGGGTCAGTCACAAGCTCTGGCACAGCTGTCCTTGAAAAAGAGCAGTTTGTGTCAGAGTTCTTTCAGCCCCACCCACCTCACAGGGTGTCTGTTGTGGGGAGGGGAAGGGAAAGGAGTTTGTAAGCCGCTCTGAGACTCCAAGTGAAGGGCGGGGTATAAATCCAATCTCTTCTTCTCTTCTCTCTTCCACATTCAGAGGCACTAAACCTCTGAATCCCAGAGTGAGGAGGCAACATCAGGGGAAGGCCTCAGCTTCCCTGCCCTGTTGCTGGCCCTCCAGAGGAACTGGTTGGCCTCTGTGAGACAGGAAGCTGGACTAAAGGGACCCTCACTGGTCTGATCCAGAAGGGCTCTTCTGATGTTCTTCTCAGGGGAAGGCCTCGGCCTCCCTGCCCTGTTGCTGGCCCTCCAGAGGAACTGGTTGGCCACTGTGTGAGA
>NW_015160328.1:10144-46342 GCF_001447785.1 Gekko japonicus
CTGTGTGAGACAGGAGGCTGGACCGGATGGACCCTCACTGGTCTGATCCAGCAGGGCTCTTCTGATGTTCTCATGAAGGCCTCGGCCTCCCTGCCCTGTTGTTGGCCCTCCAGAGGAACTGGCTGGCAACTGTATGAGGCAGGATGCTAGACTAGATGGACCCTCTCTGGTCTGATCCAGCAGGGCTCTTCTGAGGTTCTTGTGAAGGCCTCGGCCTCTCTGCCCTGTTTGTTGGCCCTCTAGAGGAACTGGCTGGCCACTGAGTGAGACAGGATGCTGGGCTAGAGGGACCCTCACTGGTCTGATCCAGCAGGGCTCTTCTGATGTTCTTAGGAAGGCCTCGGTCTCTCTGCCCTGTTCTTGGCCCTCCAGAGGAACTGGTTGGCCTCTGTGTGAGACTGGACTAGATGGGCCACTGGTCTGATCCAGCAGGGCTTTTCTGCCTGCATGGCTGTGTCAGTCCAGAGGTGCACGCGCCCCTTCCTTGGCTCTGCAGTCTCCAATGGCTTTCAGTCTCCTCGCCCGCCTGTCCTGTCTTTCTCTGGTCTTCCTCCTTCTTTGTCGCTGAGCCTCCACCCACGACCCCATAACTGCCCACTCTCACGTCAGCCTGCCTCTCCCCCCCCGCCTGCATGTGTCACTAACTCCCCCATCCCTTATTGTTTATCTCCTCCCTTTGTCGCTTAGAGGAAATAAGCGGTAGCCCGAGGGAACGGGCCCCTGAGCCGGTTCTGCCAGCCCAGCAGCCGCGGGACCGCCGGAGGGGGCCTCCTCTTGTGTCGGAGGGCCTCGACTTGGAGGTTCTGGGAAGCTCTTCGGAGGTGACCAAGGCCAGAGACGGCCAGAGGCCTGGCAGAGAGAGGCGGGACAAGAAACCTGGCCACCGGGACAAACCTCGGAGGCCTCCTCCGGACGCGGAAGGAGATGACGATGTCGGCCGGGGCCCTGGCGGAAGCAGAGAATACCGGGAAAGGAAGGCCGGCAGCCCGGAGAGGGCTCGGGGCTCGGCCTCCCTTATTCTGGACGGGGAGGAGGATCGGGCTCTCCGGGGCAGCAGGGGGAGTCGCGAGAGGGAACCACGAAGCCGAGAGAGGCCCCCACGGCCACCCCCTCTCCTCCTGGACTGGGACGCGGAGGAACGTGGCAGGAGGCGGCGTGAACATCTCGAGAGCCACTCTCCCAGCTCGGAGACGTCTCTGAGACCGCCCGGCCTGGCAGCCGGCCTGGAGGACAGGCGTTCGGAACGGGGGGACGGCATGAGCCGTTCGCCGAACTCTGGCTACCACAGGCTGCCACGGGAGGGCCACCGGTCACCGCTGGCCACCCGTGACCCCCGAATCCAGGACGCTGATGCCTCCCACCGGCGAGGCCGCAGGAGGGATGTGGAAAGAGAATTTGGAGTCGCAGGTCCCGGGGCCAGAGCGTCTCCCTCCTCACCTCACAGGGAGGACTGGGAAACGGACCGAGGACACCGTCGGACTCCAGGTAACCAAGAGAGAGAAGGCCCTGAGGTGGCTGAGGAGGGCCAGAGGTTTGCGGAAATATCTGTCTCTGTACTGGGACTGTGCTGAAGAGAGTTCCTGTGTAGGCCAGGGTGTGCCCACCAAGGTCTTGTAGAAATTGGGTGGGCTTGAATCAGAAGAGTTTTCGGCTAAACATGAGGAAGAACTTCCTGACAGTTAGAGAGGCTCCTCAGTGGAACAGGCTTCCTCAGGAGGTGATGGGCTCTCCTTCTTGGGAGCTTTTCAAACAAAGGTTGGATGGCCATCTGACAGCAATGTAGATTCTGTGAACTTGGGCAGATCATGAGAAGGGAGGGCAGGAAGGGTTGCCTCAGTGCTTAGTTCTCGTGGCCCTTTCTTACACACCCAGGGAAATGCTGATCGCCACTTTGGGGGTCAGGAAGCAATTTTTCTCCAAGCCAGTTTGGCTGGGGATCCTGGAGATTTTTTTCTCATCTTCTGGGCATGGAGCAGCAGAGGTGTGGGGGGGAGGTCTTTGTGACATTCCTGCATTGTGCAGGGGGTTGGACTAGATGACCCTGGAGGACCCTCCCAACTCTATGATTGTTAGGTTTTTAAATTGTAATTCAGCAGAGTTAGAAATAGCCTAGCAATGCCAGAGTAAAATAATCAGACTCAGAGTCCATGTGTGTTTAAAATATAAAAGTTTTACTACATTCTAGCATAGGGAAAGGTAACTGGGAGGAAAATAACACAGCTAAACAGCTACATCCTCACTCTACAAAGGACAAGACTAGAAGAGCTAGCAATGGCTACTCTTGCTTCTTCAGAACAGGCAAACAAAGACGGGAAGAGGAGCCATAAAATGCTAAAATACTTTGACACTTTCCTTCCAATGAAACTCCTAGAACAGGGATGCTTTTCGCGGGCTTGCAGATCTAAACTAGCATTGGCTAAATATAAAACGTGATTTCCTGTGACAACACAAACAGACATTTAACCCCATATATACTGAAGTGTTTTCAACATGTAATACCCAAAAATGATTCTGTGATTTTGCCCAGCAGGGCTTCTGACTGTGCATCCTGTTAAACAGAGCTTCTGCCTGCTGTGTTGAAGTGTTGTTGTTAGAGTTATGTAGGACTGTTTCGTGCTTGCACCCCACCCCCCCCGTGTCAGAATTCCAAAAGTACCCCAAAAAGGTGTGGACCCCTCCTGTAGACTTCGTCTGCATGAGAGGGGTCGTGGTGGTTTCACTGGAACCACGCAGGTGAAATACGTCAGAAATTTCTGTGCAGGTTTATTAGTTGGCTTATTTGTTTTCCAAAATAGCAGTTTCTGACTTTGGACCAGCCAGTACTTTTAAGTATATTTTCTGGGGAAAGAGGGAGTCGTTTCAGCTGAAAGCTTTTCATAATTTGGAATTTAAATTTTTTAATTTTATTCGTCCGATTTATACTCTGCCCTTCCCGCCGAAGTGGGCTCAGGGCGGCTTACATAAAATGTATATAAATACAATTAAAAACATACATGAAACATCCAAGATGGTGAGAGGGTTGGAATCCAAGTCTTATGAGGAAAGGCCAAAGGAGTTGGGTCTGTTTAGCCTGGGAAAGAGAAGGCTTAGAGGGGACATGATTGCAGTCTTCAAGTATCTGAAGGGCTGTCATGTAGAAGATGGAGCGGATCGATTCTCTCTCGCTCTGGATTGCAAGACAAGATCTAATGGGTGGAAATGACAAGGGAGTCGTTACTGGCTAAATATCAGGAGAAACTTCCTAACTCTAAGAGTGGAGCAGTCTGCCTCGGGAGGTGGTGGATGCTCCTTTGCTTGGACGTTTTCAAGCAGAAGCTGGATGACCATCTTTCGAGTATGTTGTAGGGCTATCTTTTGGCTATATTCCTGTAGAGTGCAAGGTCCCTTCCAACTCTAACATTCTATGATTTAATAAGATCAATCTGATTGCATAATTTATGTGGCGAGATTGACTGACTGACTGCGAAATAGACTGAGGGTGGTAGAACCAGGGCGCGGGGTCACTCCTCAGTGTTTAAGGCGGCTCCTAATCGAAGTCTTGCAGGCCCTGCAGAACTGTAAAGGGTCCCGTAGGGCCCTGATGTCCTCCGGGAGCTCATTCCACCAGTATGGAGCCGCCATTTGGGTTTTGGAATCTCTCTCTCTGTTTGGCTGCCCTCTATCAAGCTCCCTCCAGGTCAATATGGGGTTCAACCTTATCTTGGGGGGGAAAGAGGTTTGTTTCAATCAGATCAGGAAGTTCCCGTGTGCCTTTCTTCTAACCTAAAGGGGTGGGGGAGGGAATTAGGGCAGTGGGCTTGGATGTGGAATGCCAGCGCTTGGGCCCCAAATGCTGCCAGCTCGCGTCTTGGAATGGTATATTAAGCCAACTGCCGACTCCTGATGTGTAAAATGGCACTTTAATTGCCTGTGTTATTTTGAAAATGACTCTGCTTTTGACTCCTCTCCAGCGGCAGCCTGGAATGGTTGGGTGCTATTTTTGACACCTTCTGTGTGGCTGCTATGATTTATATAATCCCTAAATGCACCTTGGGTGTTGTGGTGGTAAAGTCACGAGCTCCAGCCAGAAGCGTCGGAGGGCCTTTGAAAAGCCGACTGTGTTGCTTGAAAACACTCCAGGCTCCGTGTCTGGGCTTGTGCCGAAGTAGAAGCCCGGCGTGACTTTGCAAGCAGCCTGGGTGGTCTTCCAGAGCAGCTGGCGATGGCGTGTGATTCTTCTGGTGCATTGCAAGCAGTGTTCCCTCTAAGCTGAGTTCGTGTGAGCTAGCTCAAAGTTTTTTAGCCTCCAGCTCACACATTTTTGTCTGCGCTCAGGAAGGAATGGGGCTCCAGAGCAAACTAATTCGTGCGGTAGCCCAATCGCTCGCTCACAGCTTTAATGCCAGTAGCTCACCAAGTAGAATTTTTGCTTGCAAGACTCCACAGCTTAGAGGGAAAATTGATTGCAAGGGATCTTCTTCTCTTGAGGCATGCCCTTCGGACTGTGTAGTGTGCTTAGGCATGGGGAAGTAACTTGGCCCCCCGGGGGTGTGGTCACATGAAGCTGCCTTCCAGGTCAGTACTGGCAGTGGCTTCCCAGGTTCTCAGGCTGAAACCCTTCGCATCACTTACTTCCTGGTCCTTTTAACTGGAGATGCCGGGGATTGAACCTGGGACCTTCTGCATGCCAAGCAGAGGCTCTTCCACTGAGCCACGGCCCCTCTTTACAGCTCTCCAGGTGTCTCAGGCGGAGGTCTTCCACATCACCTCCTGCCTGGTCCTTTTAACTGGAGATGCCGGGGATTGAACCTGGGACCTTCTGCACGCCAAGCAGAGGCTCTTCCACTGAGCCATGGCCCTTCCCTCCACGTTCTGTATACTGAATCAAACCCGGGGGGTCCATCAAGGTCAATATCGTCTTCTCAGATGGGCAGCGGCTCTCCAGGGTGTCAGGCAGGGGTCTTCCACAGCCCGGTCCTTTTAGCTGGAGGTTCTCAGGATTGATCCTGTGACCTTCTGCATGCCAAGCAGGTCCCCTGCCACCAGTGTTCCCTCTTAAGCTGAGTTAGTGTGAGCTAGCTGACGGTTCTTTAGCCTCCGGCTCACCCATTTTTGTCTTCGCTCAGGAAGGATGGGGCTCCAGAGCAAACTAATTTATGCAGCAGTCTAATCGCTCGCTCACAACTTTAATGCCAAGTGGAATTTTTGCTCACAAGATGAGCCACAGTCCCTTTCTGGATTGGCCACGAGTATGGAGGAAGGACCTATAGCTCAATGGGCAAGCAGTTGCTTTGTCTCCATGGGGGCCCAGGTTCAATGCCCGACATTGAGAGACAGTTTGGTGTAGTGGTTAAGTGTGCGGACTCTAATCTGGGAGAACCGGGTTTGATTCCCCACTCCTCAACTTGCACCTGGCTGGATGACCTTGGGCAAGCCGTAGTTCTCTCAGAGCTGTTCTTGGAAAAGAGCAGTTTCTGTCAGAGCTCTCTCAGCCCCACCTGCCTCACAGGGAGGGGAGGGGAAGGGAAAGGAGTTTGTAAGCCGCTCTGAGACTCCTTTGGGTAGTGAAGGGCAGGGTATAAATCCAATCTCCTCCTCTTCTTCTTCTTCCACTTGCACCTGGCTGGATGACCTTGGGCAAGCCGTAGTTCTCTCAGAGCTGTTCTTGGAAAAGAGCAGTTTCTGTCAGAGCTCTCTCAGCCCCACCTGCCTCACAGGGAGGGGAGGGGAAGGGAAAGGAGTTTGTAAGCCGCTCTGAGACTCCTTTGGGTAGTGAAGGGCAGGGTATAAATCCAATCTCTTCTTCTTCTTCCAGTCGAAAAATCTCACTGGGGACCTTCCCCTGCCTGGGGCCTGGAGAGATGCTACCCAGGGCTTAGCTGGGGGTGGGGGCATCCGTACCCCCTCAGCGTTTATGGCGGCTCTGTAAAACTGGCTCAGGGAGATGCCTGGAGTAAGTTGGCAACAGGAATGCTTACAAAGCAAGGTTTGGTGCTTTAAGAACAGCTCTGCTGCCATTAAAGATGCACTTCGTTAGAGCTGCTTCATTAATTCCACTCCCATTTCTGACATGCAACACCCATCTGGTTTTTAAGAAGAGCCACATCACCGATGGCGGATGTCAATCATGCCTGCCTTCTTACCATGGGGGAGCCCTGCTGGATATGGGGAGGGGGTGGGGAGAGACCTGCCCCAAGGAATTGGGGTCTCGAATCAGTGCCTCTCTTGCCCTTTTCACATCATACCAAGAAGGCTTTCCGCAAGCAGTTTGTCGTTTGAACAGAGTTTGAGTCCTGGGGCACCTTTCAGGCCCAGAGGAGCCGGCCACGTCAGTCTGTTGCTGCAAAATAGTAAACAGCCCAGTAACACCTTTAAGACTAACCAACTTTATTGTAGCGGAAGCTTTTGAGAAACACAGCTCTCCTCGTCAGATGCATCTGACGTAGAGAGCTGTGTTTTTCAGAAAGCTTATGGATATGCCAAAGTTTGTTAGTCTTAAAGGAGCTACTGGGCTTTTTACTATCTTTAAGACCAACAGAGTTTTATTCAAGATATAAGCTTTTGTGTGCCTGCACATGAAGCTTCTAGCCAGAATAAAACTTTGTTGGTCTTAAAGGTGCCCCCTGGACTCCAAAACTTTGTTCAGCCGCTTCAGGCCAACACGGGGCTATTCCACCTGAATTTGTCACTTGGCTGCATTCCTCGCATTAATCTAAAATCTTCAGTCCTGTCTTTTCCCCTCCCCCTGTTCTGTTGTGCTTTCAAGAAGGGCCGGGCTCGATATAGCTCGAGGAGGATCTATAAGCAGAACGCTCGCATCCTCTTCCTGTGGGCGCTAATCATAGCTGGCTCAGCGGCAGCTTCTGGCCAAGCGTGTGTGGGAGGCACGGGGAAGTGCGGGCCGTCTGTCTCTCCGGTGCGGAGCAGACAGGTTACGTTTCCCACCAGCCGATCTGGCTGGCGGTGAGCTCCTGGCGGGGGCTGGAAGGGGCTCTTTCCCCTGCGCCTGGGTATGGTGGGAACAAATGTTCAGGGCCAGCCCGGGACCTTTTGCGGGGCAAGAATCGGATCTCAAGTGCAAAGGAGGAGAGGACTGCAGGAAGGAGAGAACATCTGAAGGGCTGTGTCACTTGGAGGAGGGCAGGGAGCTCAGGCTCCACTGGACTGTTTTGGATTGCTAGCTATGGCGGGGAGGGGAACATGCAGATCTGTCCTCGCAGAGGAGGGAGAGCTTGTACCTGAATAAAACTTGGTCTTAAAGGTGCCACTGGACTGCTGTGGACCTGTTGGCTCTGCAACTTACCTGGCTGCTTCTTGCTCTGACTGAGGGCTGCTGGGAGCAGGGGGTGGGGTTTGTTGCATGTTTACTGCCGGAGCTCCGCTCCTGTGCGCTCCTGCAGGAAATGACCCCTGGAGGCAGGTGTCCAGTGGGGTGCCACAGGGCTCGGTTCTGGGCCCAGTACTTTTCAATATTTTTATGAATTATCTGGATGAGGGTGTGGAGGGGATACTCATTAAATCTGCAGATGACACTAAATTGGGAGGAGCAGCAAACACACCAGAAGATAGAGACAGAATTCAGCGAGATCTGAACACATTGGAAAGGTGGGCGGATGTGGACGAGATGCAATTTAACAAGGATAAGTGCCGAGTTCAACATCTGGGTAGCAAAAATGAGGAACACACATACTTGATGTGGGATACTCTTCTGAGTAGCAGTGTGTGTGAAGAAGGTCTTGGGGTTAGGGTGGACTGTAAGTTAAATATGAGCAGCCAGTGTGCTGCGGCAACAAAAAAGGCTAATGCGATCTTGGGGTGTATCAACAGAAGTATAACATCCAAATTGCAAGATGTCCTAGTCCCGCTGTACACTGCCTTGGTCAGGGCACACCTGAGGTACTGTGTGCAGATCTGGAGGCCTCACTTCAAAAGGGATGTGGACAGAAGGGAGTGGGTGCAGAGGAGAGCGACGAGGATGATCAGGGGCCTGGAGACCAAGCCCAATGAGGAAAAGCTGAGGGACCTGGGAAGGTTCAGTCTGGAGAAAAGGAGGTGGAGGGGGAATATGATTGTTCTCTTGAAGTATCTGAAGGGCGGTGTCACTCAGAGGAGGGCAGGGAGCTGTTCCTGTTGGCAGCAGAGGAGAGGACTTGCAGGAATAGGTTTAAATGAAGGGCAGGAAAGTACCGGTCAGAGTTGCGCAACAGTGAAATTGCCTGCCTGGGGAGGTGGTGGTGAACTCCCTCTCCCTGGCAGTCTTTAAGCAGCGGCTGGACAAACCCTCGTCAGGGATGCTCTAAGGCTGATCCTGCATTGAGCAGGGGGCTGGACTAGATGGCCTCTGAGGAACCCTTCCCGCTCTGTGATTCTATATGATTCCGTGATTCCAGGATGGTCGCTTGCCCTATCCTAGTGCTGCCCAGAGCTAATTGTCGTATTAACTGGCCAGACGAAAGGTGCTGTGATTTCTGCCCAGGGGAAGAGCAGCTGGTGCCCGAGCAAGAGAGAGGGCAGGTTAGTGCCAGGCGTGGTCTAGGGAGTGGCACCCAAGAGGGGAGCAGTCGCTGGAGCCTCAGCTGCCGGTGTTGGCTGCTTCACAAAGGATGCCCTGCCTCTGGAAGTCCGTACAGGCAGAGGGAGGCTTCCTTCCTTGTTGATAACATTTTGTGCGGGTTGTCCATCCCGTGTCAGAGGCTGCAAACCTGAGAGGAAGGGCTTAAACTTGTGGGTGCGGAAGGGGAGCTGCAGTCTCTCCCTGCCAGTGTTCCCTCTAAGCTGAGTTAGTGTGAGCCGGCTCACAGTTTTTTAGCCTCTGGATCACACAATTTTTGTCTCGGCTCAGGAAGGATGGCTCCAGAGCAAACCAATTTATGCAGTAGCCAAATCGCTCGCTCACAACTTTCATGCCAGGAGCTCACAAAGTAGAATTTTTGTTCACAAGACTCCACAGCTTAGAGGGAACATGTCCCTACCCATCACAAAGGGTTGTTGGTGTAGCAGGCTGGTTGTGTGTGCATGTGTGCGTGCATGTGCGCACATGCACACCCCGTGGCAGAGGTCGGGTTTTCTCTCCTTGCAGCTTCAGCCGTGGTTTGGTGTCTAGAGGAGACCTGCCGCTGAGCCTCGCCTCTGCTTCTGACTCAGCGTGTGGCCCGTCTGTAAGAGGAGGATAATGAGGCTTGGGTGGATGTGAGGGCAGAGGGAGTGAGTCATCGTGCCAGTTGCAAGGTGCTCTGTAAATGCTGAAGAACTGGCACTCGTCTACCTCGGGGTGGGTTGTTTTCGTGCATCTGAAATCCCAGGGGTGGAGGAGGCATCTTTCTCTTCCATTCCAGCATGCACCTTTCTCATTGGGGGTGGCGTTCTGCAGCAGCGGGGGCTGATGCCAGTTGACACGGACCAGAGGATGCCAGCACACGGCACCTTGGGGCAGTTGTCTGCAGAGTCGGCGCGGGGGGCTACTCCCCTTGGGCTCTGAGGATGGCAGCAGATAACCTGGCCATGCACTTAGCACACTTCGCCTTCATGCCTGGAAGCCCAAGCCTCTAGCTTTGTTTTAAAAGTCAAACGCTTACAAAGTCAAGCCCATAATTTAATTAATTCCTTTGCTACATTTATACCCTTCCTTTCTCCCCACTGGGGCCCTGGAGTGGCTTACAACATTCTCCTCTCCTCTTTTTTATCACAGCAACCCTGTAAGGTAGCCTGGTTGAATACCTGTGACTGACTCAAGGTCACCCAGCGAGCTTCCTGCAGATGGGCAGAGCCAACAACTACCTGTACATGTGCCTTCTCCATTCGGTGAGGTGGTTAAGAGTGCGGACTCTAATCTGGGAGAACCGGGTTTGATTCCCCACTCCTCCATGTGCAGCTGCTGGTGTGACCTTGGGTCAGTCACTCTCTCAGAACGGTTCTCTCAGGAGCAGTCCTCGAAAGAGCTCTCTCAGCCCCACCTACCTCACAGGGTGTCTGTAGTGGGGCAGGGAAGGGAAAGGAGATTGGAAGCCGATATGAGACTTGGTTAGTGAAGGGCAGGGTATGAATCCGATCTCTTCTTCTTTGGGATGGCTTGTCTGAGGAATTCCCCATCCCCCAGCTTTCTACAAACGATGCAAAACTGAATTATTCGAGAGGGCTTTTCCGTGCAGGCAACAGACTTGCACTGTACCAAAGGCTTCACAGAGTTACTTGGAGAAATTACTGGGGACCGCGATCTGTACTACTGTGTATGGTTTGCGGTGGGTTGGATCCTGTTGTATAATGTTTTTCCCCCTTCCCAACATGGTTTTATTCATTTTGCATTAACAACAAGATTAACAGCAGGATAGGCGTGTACATATAGCCTGCATATATTATTTTATACATACAAATAAATATAGCTCTATATAGTCTAGTCGAAGGATGCTTTTTTCCAATGTCTTACAAGTCAAACCCTATGCCAGTCTGGTGTAGTCGTTAAGTGCATGGACTCTAATCTCGGAGAACCAGGTTTGATTCCCCACCCCTCCACTTGCACCTGGCTGGATGACCTTGGGCAAGCCATAGTTCTGATAAGAGCTGTCCTTGAAAAAGAGCAGCTTCTGTCAAGAGCTCTCTCAGCCCCACCGACCTCACAGGGTGTTTGTTGTGGGGAGGGGAAGGGAAAGGAGTTTGTAAGCTGCTCTGAGACACCTTTGGGTAGTGAAGGGTGGGGGATAAATCCAATCTCTTCTTCTTATGACATGAGAGCTTAGACTCTAATCTAAAAAGTCTAAAGAGTGACACTTTCCATTACATGCTGTCTGTACAGTATGTCTGTAATACCTTTTGAGACCACTAAATGAGGCGAAGAGTATTTATTGCATCAGGTATTGTTCCTTTAGTGGTTAGATGTGCTAATATGGGAGACCATAAACTTGTAATACCATCGTGTTCACTTTTAGGTTTGTTTTGTTTCAGAATGTCTGAGGCTTTTCCCATTATGTATATGTTCCAAAGCTTTTTATACCAGAAAAAAAATTGTATCATTTTAATGTGTCCTCCTAACAGTTACGCTTTGCTTCAGTTCTATAAATAAATAAAAGAGGGGGGGATCTGAACCTGGGTCCCCCGACTCCTAGTCTGACACGGACCACTGAACTGCACCCGCTCTCCTGGCGAAATCGCTGGATCCGGAGGGGCGTGGCTGCTGTTCCAGTCGTTGGGAGTGAAGGCGGGGCCCCGAGGGCTTGTCTGGTCATGGGCAGGGTGTGTGTGTGTCCCTGATGCTCGGCACCGCTCCTAGCCTTTTACAGGCCCCAGGAATCGGATGCCTTGCAGACAAATTTGGGGCATGAGCACACTTTGGGTTCCGTGGGGCTGTGACTGGGGATATTAGGATGACGAGTCTGACTGCCTGCCTCCTGGTTCTGCAGGCACAAAATCGAAAGGCGCGAAAGAAGCCGCTTACCAGAAACCCCGCGTGGCTGGCCAGGACCTGGAGTTCTATGATGCGGAGATTGCCCGGAAGATGCAAGAGGAAGAGCTGCTGCTGAGCAGGACGGAGGAGGGTTTGCGGGGAGGGGGGAGAGGGAGGCGCGGGGGGGGGCTCTTCAAGCTCCAAACGCAGAAGAACCAATCGCTGCACGTATTTCGGCACCCCCCTGTGACAAGTGGGAGTCTCACAAGGCGTGCTCCCAGCTGCTTGGCCTGGAAATTGGCTCGACACGCTGCTTGTGGTGCTGAGCGCTTCTGCAGTAGTCCAGCGCAGCTGCCCACCTGAAATTATATTTGTGCTTGAGCCTGCCTGCTGTCGTGGGTTCGCTTCTACGTGGGAAGACACTTACTCATGGAAACCCATAACACATCAAAGCTTGTAAACACTCTTAAGAACATAAGAGAATCCAGTGTTGGATCAGGCCAATGGCCCATCTAGTCCAACACTCTGTCACACAGTGGCCAGAAATACCAGGGGCCATCAGGAGGTCCAGCAGTGGGGCCAGGACACCAGAAGCCCTCCCACTGTTGCCCCCCCCCCAGCACCAAGAATACAGAGCATCCTTTGCCCCAGACCCAGAGTTCCTATCTATACCTTGTGGCTAATAGTCACTGATGGACCTCTGCTCCATGTGTTTATCCATAAGAACATAAGAGAAGCCAATGTTGGATCAGGCCAATGGCCCATCCAGTCCAACACTCTGTGTCACACAGTGGCCAAAAATACCAGGTGCCATCAGGAGGTCCAGCAGTGGGGCCAGGACACTAGAAGCCCTCCCACTGTTGCCCGCCCCCCAAGCACCAAGAATACAGAGCATCACTTGCCCCAGCCTGAGAGTTCCTACCTATACCTTGTGGCTAATAGCCACTGATGGACCTCTGCTCCATATGTTTATCCAGTTCCCTCTTGAAGCCGTCCATGCTTGTAGCCGCCACCACTTCCTGTGGCAGGGAATTCCATGTGTTAATCACTCTTCGGGTGAGGAAGGACTTCCTCTTATCCATTCTAACCCAACCGCTCAGCAAATTCATGGAGTGCCTACAAGGAGTTCTTGTATTGTGAGAAAGGGAGAAAAGGACTTCTTTCTCTACCTGCTCTTTCTTATCCATAATCTTATAAACCTCAGTCATGTCACCCCTCAGCCGTCGTTTCTCCAAGCTAAAGAGCCCCAAGCACTTTAATCTTTCTTCATGGTCCCCAGACAAATCCCCAAAGCAAGAAAGCCTGGGATGCCTTGTATGAAGACCATATGACGTAGAACAAACTTTCGTGCAAGTTGTTGTAGATTTTCCAGGCTGTCTGGCCGTGGTCTTGGCACTGTAGTACCTGAACGACGCATACTACAGATACTACAATGTGTACTGCAGGTCCTACAATGCCAAGACCACGGCCAGACAGCCCGGAAAATCTGCAACAGCTAATGAACTCCGACCGTGATAGCCTTCGACAACATATTTTCATGCCAGTGTTTAAATTCTCTAGAGCTCTTCCTAAGATTGAGGGTTTATTTATTTGTTTGTTTGTTTGTTTGTTTATTTGATTTATATCCCACCCTCCCCAAATGGGCTCAGGGCGGCTAACAACAGAGGCAAATGCCATAACAATTAAAACAGCATAAAAACAATCAATAAATAAAGTGCGGTGCTCTTGATGTTAAGTCTTATTACTCCAAGATGGGTTCCATTTATCAACCTAGCCTGACAATGTAAGTTGTTCGGTCATCTGGGCGTCTTCCCAGGGCCGGCTCACTTATAGGTCTAATCCACCGTCGAAGGTGGCAACTCGGTGGTGGCCCAGTGGCGGCGGCAGCTCCTATGCAAAGGCCTGGCAGAAGAGCTCCATCTTACAGGCCCTGTGGAACTGTGCTAAGTCCCGCAGGGCCCGGATCGTCTCTGGGAGCTCGTTCCACCAGACAGGAGCCACCGCCGAGAAAGCCCTGGCCCTGGTTGCGGCCAGCTAGATGTCCTTGGGGCCTGGAACCACCAATAGGTGCTGCGCCCCCGACCGTAGTGCTCTTGGGGGAACATGTGGGGAAAGGCGGTCCCTTAGGTACGCTGGACCCTGGCCATCAAGGGCTTTATAGGTAAGAACCAGCACTTTGAAGCGAATCCGGTACGCTATAGGCAGCCAGTGCAGCGCCTTCAGCACAGGCTGGACGTGGCCCCGTCTAGTGAGACCCACCGACAGCCTGGCTGCCGCATTTCAGTAGATAAAGCGCAAATGTTTCTGTTTATGTGATTGGTCCTAATCAAGGGAGTGACTTGACTAGGGCGGCCCAGGCCAGCCTGATCTCCTCAGATCTCGGAAGCTAAGCAGGGTCAGCCCTGGTGAGTACTTGGATGGGAGGCCACCAAGGAAGCCCAGGGTTGCTACGCAGAGGCAGGCAATGGCCAGTCACCTCTGAACGTCTCTTGCCTTGACCTGGCTGGCTCAGGCTGGCCCAATCTTGTCAGATCTCAGCAGCTAAGCATTTGTCCCTGGTGAGTACTTGGATAGGAGGCCACCAAGGAAGCCCAGGGTTGCTACGCAGAGGCAGGCAAGGGCAAACCCACCTCTAAACGTCTCTTGCCTTGAACTGGCTGGTTCCCTTCCCACCGGAGTGGTACCTATTTATCTACTTGCAATTTCTTGCTTTCCAACTGCTAGGTTGGCAGGAGTTGGAACTAGAGACGGGAGCTCACTCCGTCATGCGGCACACTTGGGTCTCGAACTGCTGAACTACTGACCTTCCGCAGCCTGCAGTTCAGCGTCATAACCACTTGAGCCACCGCAGCTTTTTGTCAGCAAGCTGCCATTCTGTTTTCTGTGACCTCTGTGTACATATCCTTTCCCTGTTACACCCGGCTTGGCTTCTATCATCCTGCTCCTGCTTTGGAATGCAAAAGATAACTGCTGGAGGTTGTGTGGGGGAGAAGATGCTGTAATGCTTGCCTATTGATTTTCCCAGGACTACTGCACCTGTGTTTTGTCTGATGTTCTGCCTGGTTCCCATGTACTGGGCGCGCAACCGTTTCCTTAGCCCGCCAGCGGGAAAGATATTCATTGGATCTGTATCTGTTTGAAGTTCCTTTATTATGCTTGACCTAACTGTGTATCCCCAGTTCTAACAAAGAACGTGTTTGAGTATGTCTTCAACGCTTTGAAATAAATTTTGCTTTTCTTTAAAACGTGGATTTATTCTCGATGCTTGGGGATCCAACATATTGTTAGAACTCCCTTTCTCCTATCGTTCCGAATCTGGCAAGATCATGAGCGGAACTGAGGGAAACCTACATAACACGGAGGGGGACTCAGGATCGGGCCCACAAACCTCCGCGTCTTTGGTGTTCACGACTGCAGCCTCGGTGGAGGGTGCCGTGGGGGGAACGATTCCCCGCCTGCCTGCACATCTGTCTTGGCCGCCTCCGACCCCTTCGCAATGGGGTCCGCGGAAGACTCACCAGCAGGATGATTGGACTATGTACAACACCCAAGGCACCCGTGAGGTGTACTCCCGTCGGGGGAGCGGATTACGTGAGAGTCTGTTTGACAAGGGATTGTTCCCGGAACCTGGGTCTACCTCGGAGAAGGGGAGCGCTACGCAGAGGCAGGCAGAGGCCGGTCACCTCTGAACGTCTCTTGCCTTGACCTGGCTGGCTCAGGCTGGCCCAATCTTGTCAGATCTCAGCAGCTAAGCATTTGGCCCTGGTGAGTACTTGGATGGGAGGCCACCAAGGAAGCCCAGGGTTGCTACGCAGAGGCAGGCAATGGCCAGTCACCTCTGAACGTCTCTTGCCTTGACCTGGATGGCTCAGGCTGGCCCAATCTTGTCAGATCTCAGCAGCTAAGCATTTGGCCCTGGTGAGTACTTGGATGGGAGGCCACCAAGGAAGCCCAGGGTTGCTACGCAGAGGCAGGCAGAGGCCGGTCACCTCTGAACGTCTCTTGCCTTTACCTGGATGGCTGGGGTCGCCATAAATCAGCTGTGATGAGATGGATTAACTCATGAGAAGGATCAACGTGAGATGGATTGCCTCACTCAAGGAAGCCACCGCCCTCAGTCTGTAAGAACCAAGGAAGCCCAGGGTTGCTACGCAGAGGCAGGCAAGGGCAAACCCACCTCTGTTTGTCTCTTGCCTTGAGCACCTTATGGGACCACCATACGTCGGCTGCATCTTAACAACACTTTCTTTCTTTTTTCTTTTTCTTTTACCAGCCCCAAAAGGGCTGAATTTTTTATTGCATTTTCTAAATAAGCTACAAGAAATCAAGGGAAGGGGATCTATAAACTATGGGCGAACGTAAAGAGAACCACTAAAAACCCAAGAGACGAAGGTCATACATGCTTACAGAGTTAGCTTTTTAAACAATTAATGCTTTTAACGTTGAAGGTGAACAGTCATGGTGTCGCTTTTATCATCAGTCCCAGAAAATCTGACTATATACAGAGGCATAGTAAAGGTAAAGGTCTCCCTTGCTCGAAAGCCAGTCGAGTCCGACTCTAGGGTTGCGGTGCTCATCTCCGTTTCCAAGCTGAAGAGCCAGCGCTGTCCAAAGATGTTTCCGTGGTCATGTGGCCGGCATGACTAAACGCCAAGGTGCACGGAACGCTGTTACCTTCCCACCGGAGTGGTACCTATTTATCTACTTGCAATTTCTTGCTTTCGAACGGCTAGGTTGGCAGGAGTTGGAACTAGACACGGGAGCTCACTCCGTCATGCGGCACACTCGGGTCTCGAACTGCTGAACTACCGACCTTCCACAGCCTGCAGTTCAGCGTCATAACCACTTGAGCCACCGCATTTATTCTCGATGCTTGGGGATCCAACACTTTTATACATTTATGCATACAAGAGCATAAATGAAATTTGCTAGTGTAAACATCAGGAAACAGCAGCATCTCTTTTTTCTTTAAACTTTTTTGTTCCCCACTTAATGTTTAACAACACTTTCCACATGCACAGACTCTAAGTCTTTGGTGGCAGGACAAATGGAAGCTCTCTGATGTCACGTAGCCCTGTCATAGATCTGGAATGTGTAGGGGAGGCCTCCTCCTCATCCCCAGCTCTCCCCTGCTCTGCTTATGTGCGCTATCTCAGGCTTGACCTTGCTGTCTCCAGCTGCAATTAACTCCACTGGGAAAGTTAACGGCTTTTGCACTTTGCCCGCTTGCTTCCGCCCACGCAAACTGTAACCATTGGCTTGCTCCCACAAGGGGGGATGTTTGATTTTACTATAAGTCTGAAGCCCTTATACTGACGGCCATTCCTGACACAAGCTGTACACGTGTTCTTTAGTACTGGAACTCCAAATAAACAGTTATCTTCTTATGAAGCCCTGTGTGGTGTGACCTGACTAAGGATCCTGACATCTAGAAAAGCGGGCAATGTCATTCTAGCCTTGGCACGCACCAAGCTTGGCCTGCTGAGACAACTCTGTGTCCCGGAGCCCGGCCAGAGCCTTGTGCGTGTTGCTTAGTCTTATTCTGCAAAGCCTGTTGAACCAGCTGCCCCCCCCAGTGCCAAGCCCTCCTCTGCCGGCTCTCCCAGCTCCCACAATTCATGAAGTTTTGGCGGTGTCAGAATTAGTAAGCCCCATGGTAAGTCTTTATTCGTCCTTGAATCTGTCTTCTGTAGTCAAGACCCTGGAGCATACAAAGACGGCGTTGGATGCCGATAGGCGTGAACAGGCACACCACCACCACCCCGCCCCCTAGCTGGTGCTGCCCACAGCCCCTCTGATGTTAACCCTGGACTTTCTGTGTTTGTTTGCTCCAGGCCAGCCACGTGGACAAGAGGGCGGCCCAGGTGGCCCAGGACGAGGTAGGCATTGAAGGGGGGGGGACATGTGGAGGAAGGGGGAGGAGAGCGGGAGGGCATGGGGGTTTGCAGGAGCTCACGCTGCTTCCGCTTCTGCGCTTGTTCTTCCTTCTGGTGGTGTGACCTTGGGTCAGTCACAAGTTCTCTCAGAGCTGATCTCTCATGAGCAGTCCTAGAAAGAGCTCTCTCAGCCTCGCCTACCTCACAGGGTGTCTGTTGTGGGGGGGGGGGAGGAGATTGTAAGCCACTTTGAGATTCCAGTTTGGTGTAGTGGTTAAGTGCGCTGACTCTAATCTGGAAGAACCGGGTTTGATTCCCCACTCCTCCACTTGCACCTGCCGGATGACCTTGGGCAAGCCATAGTTCTGTTCAGAGCTGTTCTTGAAAAAAAGCAGTTTCTGTCAGAGCTCTCTCAGCCCTGCCTCCATCACAGTGTGTCTGTTGTGGGGAGGGATCAGGCCAGTGGAACATCCAGTTCAACACTCTGTGTCACACAGGGGCCAAAAATACCAGGTGCCATCAGGAGGTCCAGCAGTGGGGCCAGGACACTAGAAGCCCTCTCACTGTTGCCCCCCCCCACGTACCAAGAATCCAGAGCACCCCTTGCCCCAGACCGAGAGCTCTTATCTATACCTTGTGGCTAATAGCCACTGATGGACCTCTGCTCCATATGCTTATCTAATTCCCTCTTATATGAACAATGCTGGATCAGGCCAAAAGCCCATCCAGTCCAACACTCTGTGTCACACAGTGGCCAGAAATACCATCAGGAGGTCCACCAGTGGGACCAGGACATTAGAAGCCCCCTCCCACTGTTGACCCCCCCCCAAGCACCAAGACGACAGAGCATCACTTGCCCCAGAGTCCCTATCTATACCTTGTGGCTAATAGCCACTGATGGACCTCTGCTCCATATGCATATCTAATTCCCTTTTGAAGCCGTCCATGCTTGCAGCCGCCACCACCTCCTGTGGCAGTGAATTCCACATGTTCATCACTCTTTGGGTGAAGAAGTGCTTCCTTTTATCCGTTCTAACCCGACCGCTCAGCAGTTTCATGGAGTGCCCACAGGGAGTTCTTGTATTGTGAGGAAGGGAGAAAAGTACTTCTTTCTTGACCTGCTCTATCCCATGTATAATCTTATAAACCTTGTGTCTCTAGGGAAGAAACCGGGAAGCTCATGCATGTGACAAATTAGCTGCTTTATTTATAAGGATTTCTAGCTTCCCCTGCAGGTTCCAGGCTGCTGGCGGGTTGCCATAGAAAACCGTGCCCAAAATAAGACTGGTGGTGTGTGGGGGGGCGGGCGGATAAAATAGATTCTGAAACTCCTTCTGAGCTGAATGCTTCAGGATGCGTGCCCTGCTCAGGTGCGCAGAGCGGTCCGGCAGGGCTTTCACGAGAGACGCGGGCTTGCACTCTGGCACGTCTCTTAAGACAAAGAACTGGGGTTGCCAGCTCCAGGTTGGGAAATTCCTGGAGATTTAAGGGTGGAGCCTGGGAGGGGAGGGGTACGATGCCACGGGGTCCCTCCTCCAAAGCAACTGTTTTCTCTGGGGGATCTGACCTCCGTATTCTAGAGAGCAGTTCTAACTCTGGGATACCTCCAGGCCTCTCCTAAGTGTGTATCCAATGCTTGGATATGACGAGAGTCTGGGAGTCTTAGAATTGAAGCTGGGGTATGTATTCTGTCCATCTATAGGTGGCTGAAAGGTCATTTCAGCCCACAAGGCCTGCTTCCCCTGATATTCCAGGATGATTTCCAATCCATTATCATATTCATAGAATTGGCTTTTCACCTCAGCTACTCTTATCCTATGGATTTGAACAAGCCAGAGGGCTAATTAAACAAAGAGTTGAGGATACTGAGCAACAATCTGACATCTCTAAGGCTTCCAAACTCGGGGTGTTGTTAAATATCAAAAGCACCATTGAGCCGGCAGTATATTTGACTTCAGTGGAGGGAAAGAATTCCAGGAGGGCATTTGCCCTAGCTAGATGTTCTGCCTTTCCATCTGTGGTTATTCAAGGCAGGTACAATAAAAACCCCTACTCTGAAAGGCTATGCCCATGCCTTTTAAGTGAGGTCGAATCGGTAGAGCATATGAGGAATTTCACATTACCTTTTTTAACCCGTTTTGAAGGCGTTTTTGATCTGTCATGGATCAAAAACCCCACCGTTTTTCACCCGCGTGGGCAATCTCCGGCTTAAAAAAAAAAAAAGAAGTTTGCTTTATAGCGCTATAGCACTACAACAAAACACTCCAGCCAATCCAATGGCGTTGATATACTGCTGTTCTGTTAAAGCGCTATAGCGCTATAAAGTAAACGGCAGGAAAAAGCGCATCGGAACTGGGAGAGGAAACTGAAGACTACTTGGAAGCGGTTGACAGGTAAAACGCTTCAGCCCCGTTTCCTAAATGGGACAGAAGCGTTTGTGTGTGAAATTACAAATATATTCTGGTAGGGAACCCGTTCTAAAACGGTTCTGTCTGAAATGACAGACCTGAAACCGTTTGGGAACCGTTCCTCTTCCAGATTATATCGTCTGTCTGAAATTCCTCTATGTTCTTCAGCAGTCCATTTTACAAGGAGGCTCGTCTTAAAATTACCACCCCATTAGTCGACAGGACACCTGGGCACATTAACACCAAGAAAGCAAGGCTTCACTGGCCCCTATCAGAGAAGCACGCAGAGATGACACATTCAGTCGCTGAGTTTTGCGCATTCATTCTTAGATTGCGGGAATCGCATTTTAAAAGTTCTTCAATTCAGATTTCTATTTTTGTATATTACGACTGGTTTTCTCTCCCTCCCGTATTGTGCTTACTCTGTCTGTTGGTCTTAAGACCGCAATCATAAAACTAACTACCTCCAGGCCTCACCTGGAGGCTGGCAACCCTACACGGGACAGTCCCCCAGGGATCTTTCTCTACATGGGACTTGTGTGTGCAGACAGGGAGCTCCCAAGAGAGTTTTCAGTAGACGGGAGGGGAGGGGGCAGGTCCAGAGAGCTAAGGTTGCTCCTTGTCTAAACGGCTCTTTTTCAAGAACAGCTCTTATCAGAGCTACGGCTTGCCCAAGGTCATCCAGCTAGGTGCGAGTGGAGGAAGAAGAAGAAGAGGAGGCGGAGGAGGAGGAGATTGGATTTATCCCCCCCCTTCACTACCCAAAGGGAGTCTCAGAGCGGCTTACAAACTCCTCTCCCTTCCCCTCCCCACAACAGAGGCCCTGTGAGGCAGGTGGGGCTGAGAGAGCTCTGACAGAAACGGCTCTTTTTCAAGAACAGCTCTTATCAGAACTGTGGCTTGCCCAAGGTCATCCAGCAGTTCCAAGTGGAGGAGTGGGGAATCAAACCTGGTTCTCTCAGATTAGAGACCGCGCACTTAACCACGACACCAAACTGGCTCTTTAAGACAAGTAGGAGGGACCCCAGCATAACTTATTTGCATATGCCACTCCTGGCCTGGCCATTCTTCATCCGGCTCTCTTTGCCTGGGTCCCAACGCCCACGGCGGTGGCCGAGCGCCCTTTCCTTCAAAGCAGCAACCCCCATTTGTGTGTTTCTTCAGGAAATCGCTCGCCTCCTGATGGCGGAGGAGAAGGCGGCGTACAGAAAAGCCAAGGAGCGAGAGAAGCCGTCTTTGGACAAGAGGAGGCAGGACCAGGACTGGAAGGTAGGTGGGTGAAGCCCCTGGCTAGTGAGGTGGGCTGCCGGCTGCCCACTTGCCCTGCAGGGAGGCTGTTAGCTTGTGCCTGGGATGGCCCCACGCCGGCCCCGTTGGTGCTGCCTCTCTTGTTCACTGGGGGCTGGTATTTGTGGTTGAGGGAGGCCGTTAGCATCTCCAGGCCTCCCCTGGAGTCCTGTGTCCAGTTTTGGGCACCACATTTTAGGAAGGATGTTGACCAGCTCAAGCGTGTCCAGAAGAGGGCAACCAGGAGGGTGAGAGGGTTGGAATCCAGGTCTTATGAGGAAAGGCTGAAAGAGTTGGGTCTGTTTAGCCTGGGAAAGAGAAGGCTTAGAGGGGACATGATTGCAGTCTTCAAGTATCTAAGGGCTGTCATGTAGTAGATGGAGCAGGTCTATTCTCTCTCTTGCTCCAGATTGCAAGACTAGATCTAATGGGTGGAAATTACAAGGGAGTCGTTACCGGCTAAATATCAGGAGAAACTTCCTGACTGTCAGAGTGGTTGAGCAGTGGAAGGTATAGATAGGAACTCTCAGTCTGGGGCCAGGGATCCTCTGTATTCACGGTGCTTGAGGGTGGGGGGCAACAGTGGGGGGACTTCTAGTGTCCTGGCCCTGCTGGTGTACCTCCTGAGGGCCCCTGGTATTTCTGGCCACTGTGTGACACAGAGTGTTGGACTGGAGGGGCCATTGGCCTGATCCAGCACTGGCTTCTCTTACAGTCGTATGTCGATAGGGTCCTTGTTGGTCCTCCGACTGATCACAGTGAACTTAAATGTCCTCCTCTCTTCTCTCTGCCCAGCACGATACACATGAGTTGGTGCACCCGAGGACCAGAGAAGGTCACGAAGGTCACAGGCACAGGAGCGACAAACCGACACGGTAAGAGTTGGAGAGGTTCCATGGACACCTTCCTCCCCCAGAGGCCCCCGGCTGACTAGGCTGGGGTAAAACATTGGGTGGGTCTATGTTTCTGGCTTGCACCAGAACGTTGCTCCCCCAAGGCTGGTAAATGTGTGCCCCCCCCCAGTTTTCATTTCACAAAAATATGTACAGATATCTATGTAATACTTATACAGTTCTTAATATGAAATTCATCCTTCTCTTTTGTCGTCCAATATCTTTTACTAGCTTAATCTCAGTTCTACTATATCTTCTTCAGGTTCAGCTATGTATAAATTATTTCCCATCTGTCCCAAGAAAGGTCCTCTGGTTTGTTCCTTAACGCTATGCTCAGTTTGTCCATTTCAGCTATTTCCAGAATTTTGTGTTTAAGTTCTCTTATAGATGGTATGACTTTAGACGTCCAACGCTTAGCTATCATAATTCTTGCTGCTGTTAATAAACTATGGTTGTGGTCCTTTATTGTATCCGGGATCATATTTAACAAATACGTTTCTGGTGTTAATGGCATGTTGATTTTAAATATATCTGAAAATATTTTATTGATTTCCCCCCCAAAAGTTTTGTATTTTGTCACACCTCCACCAAATGTGGAGGACAGGTATGATCCTATATTCCTGCCGCATCTCCAACAGATATTTGATGCTTTCGGGAAGCATTTAGCAACTTTAGCAGGGGTCCAATGCCACCTGAAAAACATTTTATATATGTTTTCCTTATATGCCGTCGCGCTCGTATATTAAAGGTGTGTCTGAACTTGTCACGATCCTAGGCCCAAGGCTGAAGAACAGGGCTGCCAACTCAGTGCTGGAAGATTCCTGGAGATTTGGGAGGGTGTCGCTCAGTGGGCTAAAAGGACGTAAAGTCAACCCACCATTTTCTCCAGCAGAACTGATAAGTGTTGCCTGGAGATCAGTTATAACCCCAGGAGATCTCCAGACCCCACCTGGAGGTTGGTAACCCGAGCAAAGCAGCCTTTAGGCTTTGGGTCGCTGTTCTTCCACAAAGCAGAAGAGGAAATTGGATTTATACCCCATGGCCCTTCACTACCCGAAGGAGTCTCAGAGCGTCTCACAAACTCTTTTCCCTTGCCCTCCTCACAACAGACACCCTGTGAGGTAGGTGGGGCTGAGAGAGCTCTTTCGAGGACTGCTCCTGAGAGAACTTGTGACTGGCCCAAGGTCACACCAGCAGCTGCATGTGGAGGAGTGGGGAATCAAACCCCGTTCTCCTAGATTAGAGTCTGCGCACTTAACCACTACACCAAACTGGCCCTCCACCACTACACCAAACTCCTCCGACAGGCGAAGAAGGAGATTGGTTTTTATACCCCAGAGGACAAGAGGCCGTTCTTTCTGTGCAGATGTTTTTGGATTAGTGTTACCAACCTCAAAGTTGGGTTCTGGAGCTCTCCTAGAATTACAAGTGATCTCAAGACTACGGTTCCTCTAGAGGAAACAGAGGTGAACTCTCTGGCATTATACCCCACTGAGCTTCCTTCAATCTCCAAACCCTGCCCTCCCCAGGTTCCACCCCCATATCTCCAGGAATCTCCAAATCTGGATCTGGCAAGAAGAAGAAGAAAAGATTGGATTTATACCCTGCCCTTCACTACCCAAGGGAGTCTCAGAGTGGCTGACAAACTCCTTTCCCTTCCCCTCCTCACAACAGACACCCTGGGAGGTCGGCGGGGCTGAGAGAGCTCTGACAGGAACTGCTCTTTTTCAAGGACAGCTCTTATCAGAACTGTGGCTTGCCCAAGGTCATCCAGCCAGGTGCAAGTGGAGGAGTGGGGGAATCAAACCCGGTTCTCCCAGATTAAAAGAAGAAGAGATTGGATTTCTACCCTGCCCTTCACTACCCAAAGGAGTCTCAAAGCGGCTCACAATCTCCTTTCCCTTCCCCTCCCCACAACAGACATCCTGTGAAGTAGGCAGGGCTGAGAGAGCTTTTTTTCAAGACGGAAACTGTTCTTTTTCAAGAACAGCTCTTGTCAGAACTACGGCTTGCCCAAGGTCATCCAGCAGGTGCAAGTGGAAGAGTGGGGGAATCAAAGCCGGTTTTCCCAGATTAGAGTCTGCGCAGTAAACCACTGCACCAAACTGGGGTTGATTCCCCACTCCTCCTCCGCTTGCACCTGTTGGATGACCTGGGGCAAGACGTAGTTCTGATAACAGCTGTCCTTGAAAGAGCAGTTTCTGTTAGAATTCTCTCAGCCCCGCCTACCTCACAGGGTGTCTATCTGTTGTGGGGAAGGGAAGGGAAAGGAGATTGTAAGCCGCTCTGAGGCTCAGAGTGAAGGGCAGGGTGTAAATCCAATCTCCTCTTCTTTTCCCATCTGTTTGCTTATTTACTTAACTGTTAAGAGTGTTTGTTCATGAAAAAGAGCCGAATTCAAGTCTGGTAGCATCTTAGAGATCATTAAGATTTTTGGGGTGTGTAAACTTTCAAGAGGCAAAGCTCCCTTCCTCGGATACCAAGGGAGCCTTGAGTCTTTATACCTCATCCCCCCAAAACTCTTGTCGGTCTCTAAGGAGGTCCTGGACCCGGATGTGGCTCTTCCACTGCAGACCAAGACTTCCTGGATCCGTCTTTATAAAAAACTAGCAGTAAAGCCCGTTATGAAAGCAATACAACGGAATCTAGAAAGAGACTCTGGGGGAGTGCTCTGGCTTTGGGCAAACAGTGTCAATTTGCTGTGGTAACCTCAGCAGGGTATAATGACAGAGTCCACTGTTTTCTCCAGAGGAACTGATCTCTGCTACCTGAAGAGCAGTTGTAATTGTGAGTGATCTGTAGCCCTCACCTGGAGATTGGCAGCAATTGTTACCCAGGACAAAGTGGCTGGTTTGGAGGGTGTAGTCTATGGCATTCTACCTGTCTGAGGTCCCACCCCTCTGCAAACCCCACCCTCTCCAGGCTCCACCCCTCAAATCCCCAGGAATTTGTCAGCATGTAGTTGGCAACCCCATCTCCTTCCCAGCTAGCCACCAACCTACCATTATCTGCCCCTTTGACTTCAGCTGACTTCTGCCCTCCCTTCTGCAGAGCAGTTGTAATACTGAGTGCTCTCCAGCCCTCACCTGGAGATTGGCAACAATGGTTCCCTATGTGGGACTGACTGGTTTGGAGGGTGGAGTCTATGGCAGTGTACCTGTCTGAGGTCCCACCCCTCCTCAAACCTCACCCTCTTCAGGCTCCATCCCTCAAATCTCCAGGAATTTCCCATCTGGAGTTGGCAACCCTATCAGGACTGGCCCCAATGTGTTTTCTCCCAAAGGCCAAAGTAGGTGACAGGACCAAGCTTAGTTGCCTACCAACAGGCACTGAGGGGAATGTAGGGTTGCCAGCTCTAAGGAGGGAAATACCTGGAGGTTTGGGGGGTGGATTCTGTAGAGGGCAGCATTGGGCGGAGCGGAAGGACTCAGCAGGTATAATGTCATAGGGTCTACCCTCCAAAGCATCCATTTTCTCCAGGGGAACTGATCTCTGTCATCTGGAGATCAATTGTAACAGTGGGAGATCTCCAGGTCCCACCTGGAGATTGGCAACCCTAGGGGAAAGTCAGCTGCACAGCAGGGGGTTGAAGAGAATGGTTTGATGGCTGCTGGGCCAAGATTGGCAACAATAGTTCCCCAGGAGCCCCATCGTAAATGCACCAAACAATTCCTAAAGATTTTCCAAAACACTACTCTGTTTTGGGCTCCTGGGGAACTTTGAAGTAGCACCAAAGCTTTAAGATCTCTCCAGCTGTCACCTGGAGACTGGCAACAGCTTGTCTGGGGGGGAGTATGAGGTGTGGAATGGAGTGAAGTCCAATCAGCTTCCATATGCAAAAGACCTTGAAGGTTCCATATGCAACTGACATTCCAACTGCCTTGCGGGGAGGGGGGTGAGTTTGAGGTGTGGAATGCAGTGAAGTCCAATCAGCTTCCATATGCAAAAGACCTTGAAACACTGGGCGGGACTGCACAAAGCAGCCAGTCAACCCAGCCAGCGTCCATACACTAAAGGAGTGCATTTTAGAACTTTGGCACCCACTATTCAATTATATATAAGGAGAGATGTGTCATCCACTAAATCCATCATGAGAAAAGGAAGAGGCCGGGGGGTGTGGTATCTGCTCATGTTTTCCCCTAACGGTTCTCTCCGTCTCTCTCCCTCCCCCAGGCCACCACCGCCTCCCACGGACGACTTCGGCCACCTGGGCAGTCCGGCCGGCCCACAGATCTCGGCTCATCAAAGCCCCAAGCCGGACTCTTCTCATAAAGGTGAGGAGGCGTCCCAGTTCTCCTGCGCGAGATGCCAGATTGGGGGGGGGGCATTCAAAAGCAGGAAGGGGCCAAGTGGAAGGCTGGCGTCGGTCGGCCCGCGTGGCTCTCAGCTCTGCTTTTATGCCCGCTTCCCCAGTCAGTTGCCAGAAGGGTGGGAGGTTTGTCGGGACGAGGTTGAGACCACCCAAGCCGGGCTGGGCGGCTCCCGCAGGAAAAGAGGGCGAGGCTGGTTCTCCAGATGTGCCTCCCAAGCAGAGGAGGGGGACAGCTGGTGAAGAATCATAGAATGTGAGAGTTGGAAGGGACCTTGCAGGTCATCTAGTCCAACTCCCTGCACTCTGCAGGAGCAGAGCCGAAAGAGAGCCCTACAACATACCCGAAAGATGGTCGTCCAGCCTCCGCTTGAAAACGTCCAACGAAGGAGTATCCACCACCTCCCAAGGCCGTCTGTTCCACTGCTCAACCACTCTGACAGTCAGGAAGTTTCTCCTGATATTGAGCCAGTATTGACTCCCTCGCGGTCCAGATCTAGTCTTGCAATCCAGAGCAAGAGAGAATAGATCTGCTCCGTCTTCTACATGACAGCCCTTCAAATACTTGAAGACTGCAATCATGTCCCCTCTAAGCCTTTTCTTTCCCAGGCTAAACAGACCCAACTCTTTCAGCCTTTCCTCGTAAGACTTGGATTCCAACCCTCTCACCATCCTGGTTGCCCTCTTCTGGACACGCTCGAGCTTGTCAACATCCTTCCTCAAATGTGGTGCCCCAAACTGGACACAGGACTCCAGGTGGGGCCTGACCATAGCAGAATAGAGCAGAACAACCACCTCCCGTGATCTGGACACAATGCTTCTGTTAATGCATCCTAAGACTGCATTAAGAAAGGAGGGGGGGGGGGGGGGGGGTATGCCCTGAAGGGGCTCAGCTGGTTGTCAGTGGCCGGTGAGGTGATGAGCATTTTCTCCTGGGCCTACGCTGCCCACCAGTAGGATCCAAGCGGCGTCCCCACAGCAGTGTCGGAGGGATGTGGCCTGGAAACATCTGGCAGAGGGCTGGTGCCGGGAGGCAGGGTGGGTGCCTCTTGTTTGGGGCAGCAAAACTGGACCTAAAATACAGGCAGCCCCACCCGGGCCCCCTCCAAACATCCACATGCAGGAGATATCCGGAGCTTGAATCCCAAAGGAGACAGGAGATGATAGTCCCGCTGTACACTGCATTGGTCGGGCCGCACCTGGAGTCTTGTGTCCAGTTCTGGAGGCCTCACTTCAAAAAGGGATGTGGGGAGAAGGGAGCGGGTGCAGAGGAGAGCGAGGAGGATGGTCAGGGGCTTGGAGACCAAGAAGCCCTCCGAGGAAAGGCCGAGGGACTTGGGAAGGTAAAGTCTGGAGAAGAGGAGGTCGAGGGGGGACAGGATGGCTCTCTTGAGGTGTTTGAAGGGCTGCGTCACTCAGAGGAGGGCAGGGAGTCTCTCCTGTCGGCAGCAGAGAGGACTCGCAAGAATCGGTTTAAATTATGGGTTAAAAGATACTAGCTGGATCTTAGGGGAAACTTGTTGACACTCAAGAGTTGTGCCACAGTGGAATCGGCTGCCTGGGGAGGTGGTGAGCTGCCCCTCCCTGGCGGTCTTGAAGCAGCGGCTGAACCTGCATTGAGCAGGAGGGGTCGGACTAGATGGCCTGAATGGGCCCTTCCAACTCTGGGATTTTAGGATTCCAGGATGTAGAAACAGAATCCCTGGGATTTGCTAACCATAGTGCTCTTAGAATCATAGAATGTTAGAGCAGGAAGGGACCCCCTACACTCTGCAGGAGCGTAGCTGAAAGAGAGCCCTACATACCTACAACAGACCCGAAAGATGGTCGTCCAGCCTCCTCCGCTTGGAAATGTCCATTGAAAATGTCCATTGGCTTATGTACGTTTCTATCCAGCTCTTCTCCCCAGAATGGGCCCCAAGCAGCTTACAACGTAAGAACATAAGAGATGCCAGTGTTGGATCAGGCCAATGGCCCCTCCAGTCCAACACTCTGTGTCACACAGGGGCCAGAAATACCAGGGGCCATCAGGAGGTCCACCAGTGGGGCCAGGACACTAGAAGCCCTCCCACTGTCCCCCCCCCCCCAAGCACCAAGAATACAGAGCATCCCTTGCCCCAGACCGAGAGTTCCTATCCATACCTTGTGGCTAATAGGCACTGATGGACCTCTGCTCCAGATGATTATCCAATTCCCTTTTGAAGCCTTTTTCATCTCTCTATTCCACCCTTACAACAACCCTATGAGGTTGGCGAGGCTGAAACTGCGCCACTGGCCCAGTGTCCTCCAGCGACTGTCCGTAGCAGAGTGGGGGCGTTCAGACCTGGGTGTCCCAAATCGGTGCTAGCTCCAACCACTCTGCCACTCAGGCTGATGCAATATTTCTCTTTTCTTTCTGCAGGTTACCACTACAAGCAGTAGGCAAGCTAGACTTTGCGTTGATACTGACTCTCTTCTGTAGCAGCTATAACTGGAATACGTCTGGGAGACCTTCGGAGGGGTTCCCCCCCCTCCCCCGAGGGTTCCGGAAGCTGGACGGCCTCCGCACACGAACAGTGCCTCTTTTTCTTCTGCCTGTGGGTTTCTTTCTTCTTTGTTGTGTCTCTCCTCTCTTGAGGCAGGGCAGGTAAACCTCCCCTGGATGTAGCTGACCCAATCCTTCCCCCCCACCCCTGCCCTGCAGGCGGAAAATCACATTTAACATTTGCTCCCCTATCTACTGTACGGGCTCTGGAGCCGTCGTCATTTCCATACCTGTTTGTGCAACAGGGAGGCCTAGGAACGTATTACTGGGAGGCGCCATGGGGGCGTTCAGAGACCGGGGGGGGGGACAGAAGTGCCTCAGGCAGGGTGCGGAAGAATCCCCCTAGCCCCCCTTCCTCTCTCAGGTGTGCGCTCCACGTGTCCGTTTCAGCAGCACCCCAGAAAGGAATATACCACCTTCAGTGTTCCCTCTAAGCTGAGTTAGTGTGAGCCAGCTCACAGTCTTTTAGCCTCTGGCTCACACATTGTTGTCTTAGCTCAGGAAAGAGAGCTCCAGAGCAAACTAATTGATGCTGTAGCCAAATCGCTCACTCACAACTTAAATGCCAGTAGCTCACAAAGTGGAATTTTTGCTCGCAAGACTCCACAGCTTAGAGGGAGCGTAGATCCCTTTCTCCAAACTTCAGCCCTCACCTTGCCCAGGTTTCACTGCCCTGCCATCTAGCCCTTTTACTTCTTCCACTCAGTGTTTCAAAGTTTTTGCTCTCTCTCTCTCTCTCTCTCTCTCTCTCTCTCTCTCTTTCTCTCTCTTTTGGCACAATGACCGATATGCACAGTATAAATGTTCCTTCGACCACCCCCCCACACCCGGTTTCTTTCTCTTTTCTTCAGAACTCCTGCAGTGCCATAATCTAGCAGTTTGGTTTTATATATGTTTATTTTTATATGACATGGAATAGTCAAATGTTAATTATTTTTTACTAACGAGGCTGACATTTCCCTCCTCCTCTGTTGTTTGTGCCCTGTCAAAACTGTATTTATTCCTGCTCCACGTTCCGGGGTCGTTTGGGGTTGCCGAAGGCTCGCCCGCGCCCCCCGGGGGCCCCATTCGCTCTGTGCATTCAGCCGCTGTCTTGCAGCATCCGTGGGCAAAGTGCTCTGGTGGGAACCCAAAAGCTTTCTGCATTTTTGTCCTTTGAACTGGTGAGCAGACCTGAAAGGACTGTTTGGCTCCGGAAGGGAGAATCCGAGAGGGAATTGGAGAATCGACAAAAATCTTGCGCGCCTCCCCTCGCCCCTGGGACATGGGGGTCCAAGCAGTGCAGATGCGCCCTCCCGTGGCCAGGCTTGGGATTTTGAAGTCGGAAACTCTTCTCTTGCTCCCCGGTGACCCACACTGACCAGGCAGCTCTTAAAACGCTCCCGTAGAAGACAAGATCTTGGAGCAAAGCCTCCTTTCTTGTTCGTATCTGGCCACGTGCTTAACTTTGTAGGCACACTTTGGTTTGAGTTAAGATGCCTCCTAGGGATGATTCATAGGTGGGCGCAAAGAGAGGCCAGGCAGGATAACCTCTCCTCAAAGGATGCCCAGTGTTCACCAACGAGTGGTTGCTATTCGAGTTCTTGTGAGTGGGAAGCAGTGCAAAAAGCACGGCAGTTAAAATGCACCTTCCTCCCCATTTCTGACGCTGTTGGTTAAGTCTCATCTAGCAAACCAGGTCCGCTGGATTCTCAGCGTGTGTTGATGCTCCACAGAGAAAGGTGTGGCTCTCCGGGACGCACCCTGCGCTTTCAGTGCACGCAGGAAGAGCCCCCTTATGAAAGAGCAGTAGGGGGTCCAGTGCGTGTTTCGCCCGGTCGTTTGGAGATCACTCCAGAACTTGTGAGATCTGTCATGCAAAGGGCAGCAGTTGCACCTCTGCAGAAACCACTGTGGGTTTCCGCCGAGAATAACTTTACTAGCTGTTGTAGATTTTCCAGGTTGTCTGGCCGTGGTCTTGGCATTGTCGGACCTGACGTTTCGCCAGCAGCTGTGACTGGCATCCTTAAAGGTATAACCCAGAAAGATGGAGTACTCTCTCTGTGTCGAGGTGAGAAGAAAAATGGTAGGCAGGTAATTTATATCTACTCAGGAAGGTGGGGCCGGGCTGAGTCAGTATCTTGTAGGAGATCCCCAGGCTGTGAAACATGCTAATGGAGGAGCTTTCCTGAGGAGGTTCTTTTGTGTATGAATTGGCTGTTTCCTGAGGGGGTTCTTTTGCATATTTTGTCCTTTGACAAAATAACTTTACTCTCCCAGAATTTGGCCAGTCGCTCTCTGTCTTGGTCAGAACGCAGGATGGAGACTTGGGAGTAACGGAAGCAGCCCGCCCAGTTGCCCCTCTGGCTTTTCCGCTTTCTGGAAGCAAAGAGTGGCCCCGGGTGCCTCACTGTTTTCCCAGTGCGTCCTTTCAGTTCCCGTCATTCCGATGAACAGATATCTCTGTCTTGTGTCAAGCCAGGCAATTGGTCCACTTCGGCCACCGTAGTCCCTTCTGACTTTCAGACGCTTCTCGGCTTGGAGCCAAGTCCTGTGCGTCTCCAAATCTATTTGCATCTCCAGTCCAACGAAAGGTAGCATCCAAACCTTTCTGGTTCTGCCTGCCTGAACCCCGCACATCCCCCCCCCCCGGCACTGCCTTAGAACCAGAGGTGAGCAAAGGCAGGTGACTTCCTTTCCTTGTTTTGTGAGGCACAATATGCACACTACAAAAAGCACAATATTTCTTGCGCCTTTGGAGGGAAGGCCGTGGTGCCACCTTATACCCAGAGTTGCCTTCCCCGGTCTGGTCTGGTCAGCAGCCCCAAAAGGCTGGCCGTCAGCCCTCCACGGAAATCCGGTCAGTGTTCTCAGGGGCAGAGGTGGAATCCGGATCCTCCATCTTGGCACTGTTCCCTCTAAGCTGTGGAGTCTCATAAGCAAAAATTCTACTTTGTGAGCTCCTGGCATTAAAGTTTTGAGCGAACGATTTGGCTACTGCATACATTAGTTTGCTCTGGAGCCACCCTTCCTGAGCGAAAACAGAAATGTGTGAGCCGGAGGCTAAAAAACTGAGCTAGCTCACGCTAACTCAGCTTAGAGGGAACACTGGCTATAGCTGAACACAGACTCAGTCATGTAAACCTCCGTATTATGCTCTTGGCCCTATCTGGATAAATACATTGCGATCATACAAATGTGCCAGTTGCTATGCTGATGTTGAGTGTGAGCTGGAGTCTAAAAAACGGTGAGCTAGCTCACACTAACTCGGCTTAGAGGGAACACTGGACCCAAGTTGATACATTTGAAGAAAAGGCATTTTTCATTTCCTCATCAGTTTTCTTTCTTTGTGCAATGGATGATGAGGGGGGGGGGAGCTTTTCATTCTAAAGGTTTTTTTGAAATTTTGAAATGTTATTTATCTGCTTCATTTATACCCCACCTTTCTCCCCCATGGGGAACCAAAGCAGCTTACAGCGTTCTCCTATCTTCCATTTTATCCTCACAACAACCCTGCAAGGTAGGTTAGGTTGAATGTGCGTGACTGGCCCAAAGTCTCCCAGCAGGCTTCCACAGCAGAGCAGGAATTCGAACTCAGGTCTCCCAGATTCTAGGCCAGCACTCCAGCCACACTGTCTGTAGCTGCTACACCACAGTGAGGTTGTGTTTGGTGTGCGCTGTGCTTCGCTGTCCCTCCCCTTTAAAGCCGAGTGAGTGTGAGCCGGCTCACAGTTTTTTAGCCTCCGGCTCATGCATTTTTGTCTTGGCTCAGGAAGGATGGGGCTCCAGAGCAAACTAATTTATGCAGGAGCCAAATCGCTCACTCACCACTTTAATGCCAGCAGCTCACAAAGTAGGATTTTTGCTCACGAGACTCCACAGCTTAGGGGGAGCATTGCTGGACAGAGAACTAGTTAGAAAGTGCAATTTTTTTAGACTGTGCTGGGATCCTGAATCATACTAAAAACCTCTTGGAGAAAAGTAGAGGAGATCCCAAGAGGTTTGCTCAGCTCTGCCATTTGATCTCCTTTTTGTGCACCCCCTGTTCAGCATATAAAATATTATATATTAACATTCTCCCTCACTGGCAGCCTTCAAGCAGCAACTGGACAAACATTTGTCAGGGATAGAATCATAGAATGTGAGAGTTGGAAGGGACCTTGCAGGTCATCTAGTCCAGCCCCCTGCACTCTGCAGGAGCACAGCCGAAAGATGGCCCTACAACAGACCCGAAAGAGGGTCGTCCAGCCTCCACTTGGAAATGTCCAGCGAAGGAGCATCCACCACCTCCCGAGGCAGACTGTTCCACTGCTCAACCACTCTTACAGTCAGGAAGTGTCTCCTCATATTTCCCCAGTATCGACTCCCTTGTAATTTCCACCCGTTAGATCTAGTCTTGCAATCCAGAGCAAGAGAGAATAGATCTGCTCCATCTTCTACACGACAGCCCTTCAGATACTTGAAGATTGTAATTATGTCCCCTCTAAGCCTTCTCTTTCCCAGTCCAGTAGCGCCTTAGAATCATAGAGTGTTAGAGTTGGAAGGGACCTTGCAGGTCATCTAGTCCAAACCCCTGCACTCTGCAGAGCCGAAATAGAGCCCTACAACATACCCGAAAGAGGGTCGCCCAGCCTCCACTTGAAAATGTCCAGCGAAGGAGCCTCCACCACCTCCCGAGGCAGACTGTTCCACTGCTCAACCACCCTTACCGTTAGGAAGTTTCTCCTGATATTTAGGGCCCCTTCCAACTCTGCGATTCTGTGATTCATGAAAAACCAGCTGTGTCTGCCTGTTCCGCCCCAAGGAGAAGGTGTGGTGCCTTGCAGCAGGTCACCTTCCCAGAAAACTCTGAATAGAAATCCCGCTCTCTGCTTCTGACTTTGACATGCTTGGCGGGGTGGGGGTGGGTATTTGGGTGCTGCCTCGTCTTTCTTAAACATTGTCAAATTACTGGCAGCTGCCCCCTTGAGTAGCCCAGTGTTTGACACTGGCCTTGCAGTGTTGCACCTTCTGGATGCTTCCTCTTCTTTTTAGCTTGTCTTCTTCCTTTCATCAGAAGAGCCCTGCTGGGTCAGACCAGTGAGGGTCCCTGTAGTCCAGCATCCTGCCTCACTCAGTGGCCTCAACCAGTTCCTCTGGTCAGCCGAAAGCTGAGACCTTCCCCTGATGTGGCCTCCTGGCACTGGGATTCAGAGGCTTTTAGTGCCTGTGGTGGTTCCCTTTAATCACCACGGCTCGTAGCCATGAATCTATCCTGTCCCCTTTGAAAGCTGTCTGTTCCTGTGGCTGTGACGGCAGCAAAAGGCAGCTTAGTGTGTTGAAACCTGCCTCTTCCAGGAGAGAACTTCAGAGGTGCAACTTCCATCCTGCAGTTGTGTGACCAAAAATACTTCCTCCCCATTTCTGTGGCAGCTTTTCCAACTCCTTGGCAGCAAACCCCCATGGGACGCCTCCCACTGGAACGGGTACCCTGCAGGGTCTGTGGCCAGCTGCCGCTTCCTCTTCAGGGAAAGTCGGTTCTTGAGTGTAGCACGCCGCCGGGACCTGGCTTTTGCCGCCCAGCATTAGAATTGAGCTCAGTCCCCCTTCCGGAGCCCTGTGGAGTCTAATTTCTGAATGTAAATTGCACCCATTCACAGCTGCTCGTCTATGCAACCCACTGGCTTGGCTTCTTTCTGGGCTTGCAGATGAATCTGACTCTGGCCAAATGGTTTAGAAACACAGAGCTGGAAGTGACCGCAGGAAATACAAACTCTCCCCCCACACCCACAGTGACCCCTGCTCTGTTGGCATGTCCGGGGCCACCCTTCCTGCCCTCCCTCTCATGATCTGCCCAAGTTCACAGAATCCGCATTGCTGTCAGATGGCCATCTGGCCTCTGTCTGAAAACCTCCAAAGAAGTAAGTTTATTCTCAGAGCAGGATTTTGGAAGTCAGAGTCTTTTGTTAACAAAAATCAGAAAGTTACGGGGTAGGAGGAAGTGAAATCTATTGTAAATGTATGGAAAGGGGGGGGGGTGTTGTGAAATGCATTCTCTTGAGATGGCTACAGAATTTAAAGCAGTTGTTGTGACCAGTGTTCCCTCTAAGCTGAGTTAGTGTGAGCTAGCTCACCTTTTTTTTTTAGCCTCCATCGGCTCACACATTTTGGCCTTAGCTCAGGAAGAATGTGGCTCCAGAGCAAACGAATTTATGCAGTAGCCAAATTGCTCAGTCACAACTTTAAGTGCCAGTAGCTCACAAAGTGGAATTTTTGCTCACAAGACTCCACAGCTTAGAGGGACCATTGGTTGTAACTTTCTGGATACTACAGGTCTTTGAAGCTCCTGCCCCCTCCCCCAAGTTGGGATCATTCCGAGAGTGGATTTCCCCAAAGTTTTCTCAAGAATACAGAAACAAAACGCCTGCATCGGCAAGCTTTATCCACGGGGATACGACACAGCCCATAGAGACTAATTCCAGATGGGTACCTTTGTTAAGACTGTCCAGGTAAAATTAAACCACAGTCCAGTGTGGTTGAAGGCGACAACATTTATTCCCACCGAAACTTCTGTCAGTCAGAGCTTGCCAGTTATCTGATGGCTTGAACACACACGCAATAGCTTCGGCTGGAATAAACTCTGTTAGTCTTTGGACAGGACACGTTTAAGGGTCTCCCGGGATGAGAATCGCCTGTTAACTCATCCGGGTCTGAAAGTGTGGCTGCAGCTTAGCAAGATAGTCGACAAGAAAAACATCCAATGTACAATTTCTCCCTGGTTCGTGACAACTGTGTGGTTCTGGGATGTGGAAACGTGTTGTCCGGGGCAGAGGAAGTGTACACGTGGAAGGCGTTGGGGACTGCTTTGTTGCGCACCCTCCTGTTTTTCCTTCTAGGTTTTCTTCTCTGCTTGTACATGGTCTGTAAACACAGGAAGGGCTGCCTGGGAGCAGCGGAGTGCTCAGGCAAGGGTCCAAACTTGCTTGTGTTCCACCAGTGCACATCTGATTTAGCTTTCGTCAGAACAAGATGAACGTTGTCACTTCCAAAGCAACCGATTAAAGATGCTCCTGCCGTGACCGCACCCAAAACATTGACATTCCCCCCCCTAATCAAGAATGTAGCTTCCCTTTTTTTTTCTTTTTGCCCTGGTGGTTCTCTGTGCAAGGGCTGGCTGGGCGGGGGCTTCCGTCCCTCCTCCCCATCGCCTCGGCTCGGTCCTTGTTGCGCCAGTAGCCTCCGTTCTTCCGATAAATAGATGTAGCCAAGTAGCTCTCTGTGTTCTCTGTGCGGGGGGATTATAGAGAGCTCTTTACTGTTGGGTTTTCGAGGCTTGTTTTCTTTCTGAGGCTGTGATGCTGGAATGGAAAATAAAGTCTCGACATTTTATTTACAACAGGTGAATGTCTTTTTGTTATGGTGTGTCATTTGGTGAAAAGGCCCACTTATGAAGAAGAAGAAGAAGAGGAGATTGGATTTAAAAAAACAAAACCCTTCACTCAGAGTCTCAGAGTGGCTTACAAACTCATTTCTCTTCCCCTCCCCACAACAGACACCCTGTGAGCAATGTTCCCTCTAAGCTGTGGA
>NW_015160328.1:47558-50131 GCF_001447785.1 Gekko japonicus
GGGGGGGGGAGTTTGAGGGGTGGGGAGGGAGCTCAGTGGGGTATGGTGCCACAGAGCCCACCTTCCAAAGCATCAATTTTTCTCCAGGGAAACTGATCTTTGTCACCTGGAGACCCACTGTACCTAGAGGTTATATAGAAAAATATATATCACTGTGTATGCCTTGGCGTTTAGTCATGCTCACCACATGACCGCGGAAACGTCTTCGGACAGCGCTGGCTCTTTGGCTTGGAAACGGAGATGAGTACCGCAACCCTAGAGTCGGATTTGACTGGCTTTCGAGCAAGGGAAACCTTGACCTTTACCCTTACAATAAATATATGTTTATGGTAGAACAATTTTATGCTTTAATCTTTTTCTTTTGATATTTTTCAGTACTGTTGTCTTAGTATTGGTATCAAATATCATCAAAAATATATTTCACCCAAACAATACATTGAGAAAAATATGTTTCACCCAAACAATACATCGAGGGCAGGTTTACATTCAGACAGCACCTTGTCAATATTACTATCACTAGTCCCAGGGGACTCTAGTAATTTACCCATTTCGAATGAATATTTTTTTTAAAGGACTGTGGTGTATATATAAAGGACATGGCACAATAATTTGTCCTTGTGTGCACAAAAGCTCTTAAGATAGCACCATTGTCTAGGGTCCCATCAGAACTGAAGTAAACAAAAATATTAATACATCAATACAGTTTCATTCCACCTTATTTATAATTATTAAAATTGTGAAAAGAGCCTACTTACCCCTTGTGGCAAACATAACAACCTATCTAAGACAGCAGCCTATCTCTCAAATTCTATCAGGTAGCCGCACATTTGGGGTTATTTTTGATAATATTTGATACCAACATTTAGACAACAGTATTGAAAAATATAAAAAGAAAAAGAATAAAGCATAACATTGTTCTACCATAAACATATATTTATTGTACACAGTGATGTATATTTTTGTATGTCTTCCTAACACTGTGACCCTCAGTTCTTGAATTTGCCACTGCCTGGAAGTTGGGAACCCTAGGACTGTAGCAAGGTTGTGCCGATGGCTACCTGTGAAATATCAACCTGGTTGGGTGAGTACATGGAGGAGATTCCCTTTGTCTTTCCGCCTGCTGCTCACGGAATTGCCTCTTGTTTATCGGCACACCAGATGTCTCTGCCCAAGGACAGATGGAAAGTTTAATTACACACCCCATTATTCTGGGAGAATGGTCCCCACTGCACAACTTGGGTTGGGGGGGGGGGGTTGTGATTGTGGTCTGGTTATTTTTTACCAGTGCAAGGAGGTAAATAAAAGTCAAATCAGAGAAGACACCAGATCTTCCCCATATCGTTTATTTATCTATCTAAATGTTTATATAACCCACTTTTCATCATGACTCTTGGAGGCTTACAAATCATGATTTCACCTGCTGGCACTGAAATATTGGAGCCGCCTCCCCAGGAAGGTTCATCTCTCTTCCTCTATCACTGTTTTTGGGCCTCCAGAGGAACTGGTTGACCACGGTGTGGAATATGATGCTGGACCAGATGGACCCTCACTGGTCTGATCCAGCAGGGCTCTTCTGATGTTATTATAAAGGCCTCAGCCTCCATGCCCTGTTTTTTTGGTCCCCCACAGGAACTGGTTGGCCACTGACTGAGACAGGGTGCTGGACTCTTCTTATGAAGGCCTCACCCTCTCTGCCCAGTTGTTGGCCCTCTAGAGGAACTGGTTGGTCGCTGAGTGAGACAGGATGCTAGACCAGGTGGATCACTGGTCTGACCCAGCAGGGCTCTTCTGATGTTCTTATGAAGGCCTCGGCCTCTGTGCCCTGTTGTTGGCCCTCCAGAGGGAGGAACAGGTTGGCCACTTTGTGGGACAGGATGCTGGACCAGGTGGACCCTCAACTGGTCTGACCAGGGGAGGGGAAGGGAAAGGAGTTTGTGAGCCACTCTGAGACTCCTTCGGGTAGTAAAGGGTGGGGCATGAATCCAGTTTGGTGTAGTGGTTTAAGTGCACGGACTCTAATCTGGGAGAACCGGGTTTGATTCCCCACTCCTCCTCCACTTGCACCTGGCTGGATGACCTTGGGCAAGCCGTAGTTCTGATAAGAGCTGTTCTTGAAAAAGAGCAGTTTCTCTCAGAGCTCTCTCAGCCCCCCCCCCCCGCCTCACAGAGTGTCTGTTGTGGGGAGGGGAAGGGGAAGGAGTTTGTAAGCCGCTCTGAGACTCCAACAAGGTCTCATTTATGTCAGATCCGGCCCTCATAACAAATGAGTTTGATACCCCTGCTCTAAAGAAGCCGTTTGGTCCAGGGGAACTGATTTCTGCTGTCTGGAGATTTGTTGTAATTCTTTGATTTGTTTGATTCCCCACTCCTCCACCTGCATCTGGCTGGATGACCATGGGCAAGTCATAGGTCTGTCAGAGCTGTTCTCTCAAGGACAGTCCTCAAAAGAGCTCTCTCAGCCCCACCTACCTCACAGGGTTTCTGTTGTGGGGAGGGGGAGGGAAAGGAGATTGTAAGTCACTCTGAGACTCAGAATGAAGGGTGGGGTATAAATCCAATCTCCTCCTCCTCCT
>NW_015160328.1:50210-53591 GCF_001447785.1 Gekko japonicus
TTCTTCTTCTTCTTCTTGCAGTGTATATTTATTCATTACCTGACATTCCTAACACTGCAGCTCAGGTTGCTACAGCCTCCAGGTGGGGCCTGGAGATCTCCCAGAATTGTAGCTGATCTTCAGACTGCAGAGACCAGCTCCCCTGGAGAAAACAGATGCTTTGGAGGGTGGACTCTGTGGTCTATACCTCCACTGGGGTCCGTCTCCTCCTCAAACCCCGCCCTCCCAAGGCTTCACTCTTAAATCCCCAGGGATTTCCCAACCCAAAGTTGGCAACCCTTATGGCTTGCAGCCCCCCCCCCAACTACCAGCAGGGGGTGAGGGAAGGTTGCCAACTCCAGGTTGGGAAACTCTTGGAGATTTGAGGGTGGAGCCTAAGGAGGGCGGGGTTTGGGGAGGGGAGGGACTTCCATGCCACAGAGCCCGCCCTCCAAAGCGGCCACTTCCTCCCGGGGAACAGATCTCTGTCATCTGGAGTTCTGCTGTAATTCTGGGAGATCCCCAGGTCCCACCTGGAGGCTGGCATCCCTAGCAACCCTAATTATTTGCCAGTTTATTTAAAATATTTCGATGCCCCCTTTCCACCAACGTAGAGCCCCTAAGGCAGAAACAGGGTTCTGACACTGTGCTGTACCTGGCAACCGGCGGACGTTTTGGGGGCCGAGATATGAACCCGTGGGCACTCCATGAAATTGCTGAGCGGTCGGGTTAGAACGGATAAAAGGAAGTCCTTCTTCACCCAAAGAGTGATGAACACATGGAATTCACTGCCACAGGAAGTGGCAGCAGCTACAAGCACGGATGGCTTCAAGAGGGAACTGGATAAATGTACGGAGCAGGGGTCCATCCGTGGCTATTATCCCCAAAGTAGGCACTCTCGGTCTGGGGCAAGCGATGCCCTGTATGCTTCGTGCTTTGGGGGGGGGGCAATAATGGGAGGGAGCTTCTAGTGTCCTGGCCCCACTGGTGGACCTCCTGGTATTTTTGGCCACTGTGTGACACAGAGTGTTGGGCTGGATGGGCCATTGGCCTGATCCAACATTGGCTTCTCTTATGTTCTTATGAGGGGGTTCCACCAGCCATTGTATGCCATGGCATCCCTTTTGGGAGAAACAGGATGTTACACTACTCAAGGAATCACTGAAACTCTCTGGGAGTTTCCAGTGATTCCTAGAGTGACGTGACATCACTTCTGGTTTTCCCCAGGAGTGGTCACAACTCACATAACGCTTGCAGTCCCCCCCCCCCCGCTGCTTCAAAGGAGGTCTGGTGGCAACCCTAGGCAGTGGATATCGAAACATTTAAAAATGTCAATGTTAAAACATCAAGACCAATGCTCCCTCTAAGCTGTGGTGTCTTGTGAGCAAAAATTCTACTGTGTGAGCTACTGGCATTGAAGTTGTGAGCAAGCGGTTTGGCTACTGCATAAATTAGTTTGCTCTGGAGCCATTCCTTCCTGATCCAAGACAAAAAATGTGTGAGCCGGAGGCTAAAAAAACTGTGAGCCAGCTCACACTAACTCAGCTTAGAGGGAACACTGATCAAGACATTAAAACCGTATTTCGCATATAAATTGTTAAATGATTATTAGAGAGAATCTCTGTTCAGTATGATTCTGTGGTTTTGTGACCCCGGACAAGGAGGACTGCTCCCTTTATAGCTGCTGTTTTAGGAAACTGTGAAACCAGCTGGAAGTCTGTAAGGGAGAAAGTTCTGGACACCCATTTTTAAATAAACAACGTTAAACGCCAGGACCTCTGGGCAGGGGGGGGACGACTGACCTCGCTGCCCAAGTCAGAGTCCGTGCAGAGGTGAAAAGAGCTGTGTTTATATAATGCAGAGTGCTAAATATCTCCACCAGGTGGCTTTAGAAGACTGGCCATGGATTTCCCGTCACTGAGAGGATCCCTGTACAAAGAGACGGTCAGAGGCAGTTGGCAAAGGGAAATGTTTTATTTGAGGAGCTGAAAGCAGCATTTCGCAGCCCTCCTCCTGACATGTGTAGAAGCTGGTGATTTAAAGCCGAGAGAGAAGAACCTTTCTCCCGCTTGCAAGCTCTGAGGCCCAGGCCTAGAGAGACAATTTTCCAGGCTTGGCAGCACCCAAACCTACTCTGGCTGTTTCGGCTCACAGCATGGCCCCACCTGTGGGGAAATCACACCTGTCCTTCCCAAGATCGGCCAGAGATCTTGCAGGACATAAAAAATTTCCCAGTCGTCTGCATTCCCCTCCCCTCCTGGGACTGTTCATCGGCTTTCTTCAATACCAGCAGCCTCCGCAGCCACCCATCAGGGTCCCACTCGATCCTCACTCATCTCCCCTCCTCCCCCTCCCCGCCTTTGGGTAGCAGAGACCAGCTCGTGTGAGTGTTCCCCCATAACCCTTCATATTTCATGCAGAATTCTGGAGGACGCGAGACTTATTTATTGACGTTATTTAGGGCCTGCTTTTCTCCTTGAGACTTGAGGCAAATTATTCAGCGCAAATCAATACGATCAAAAGGATGGGACATCCAATAAACTGTGCAATAGGGTTTGGATTGCAGAAATCCTGGGGGATGGGAAACAGGAATATGAACACAGAGCTGAAACAAGGCATAAGCATTGAAACGTGACTTGTAACCAGTGTTCCCTCTAAGCTGAGTTAGGGTGAGCTAGCTCACAGTTTTTTAGCCTCCAGCTTGTACATTTTTGCCTTCCCGGGCTGTGCACCAAAAGCCCCTGGAACGTTCCCCCCTCCAGGATCCCAAATATACCACCACAGAAAGTAGAGGGTGTCGGACAGAGGTGGGCACCAGTGTTCCCTCTAAGTTGAGTTAGGGTGAGCTAGCTCACAGTTTTTTAGCCTCCAGCTTGTACATTTTTGCCTTCGCTCAGGAAGGAGGGCTCCAGAGCAAACTAATTTCTGCAGCAGCCAAATCGCTCGCTCACAACTTTAATGCCCAGGAGCTCACAAAGTAGAATTTTTGCTCACAAGACTCCACAGCTTAGACGGAGTGTTGCTTGTAACACGGTCCGAAAATTACTTAGGAAGTGCATCCTTACCAGAACGGACAGTGCACAGTAGTATATTCAACAGTCCCTATCCTTTTACCAAAGTTCTTTCTGAAATACCATTTCATTACAGTGTCACACTGTTACCTGTGTAATAAAAGCCCCCCTGAATGATTCAGTTTTACATCGTTCGCAGAAAGCCAGGGCGGTGGGCTCCTTCCGGACCTCCTCAGGTTGGTCATTCCATAAGGTGGGGACCACGATGGAAAACAGGCACCTCTCACAGTTTGTTGATCTTGCCCATTTGCAGGCTGACGCTGGCCGAATGCCCTGCTCAGATGAGTGATGCTGCTGTGGCAGAGCACGGGGGGGGGGGGGGGGGGGGGGG
>NW_015160328.1:53905-101901 GCF_001447785.1 Gekko japonicus
GGAAGAAGAAGAAGAAGAAGAGATTGGATTTATACCCTGCCCTTCACTACCCGAAGGAGTCTCAGAGTGGCTTACAAACTCCTTCCCCTTCCCCTCCCCACAACAGACATCCTGTGAGGTCGGTGGGGCCAAGAGAGCTCTGACAGAAACTGCTCTTTTCCAAGAACAGCTGTGCCAGAATCATGGTTTGCCCAAGGTCATCCAGCAGCTGCAAGCGGAGGAGGAGGAGGAAGAAGAAGAAGAAGAGATTGGATTTATACCCCACCCTTCGCTACCCAAAGGAGTCTCAGAGCAGCTTACAAATTCCTTCCCATTCCCCTCCCCATCCCCACAACAGACACCTTGTGAGGTCGGTGGGGCCGAGAGAGCTCTGACAGAAACTGCTGTTTTCCAAGAACAGCTGTGCCAAAACTACGGCTTGCCCAAGGTCATCCAGCAGCTGCAAGTGGAGGAGTGGGGAATCAAACCCAGTTCTCCCAGATTAGAGTCCACGCACTTAACCACTAAACCAAACTGGCGTGGGGGGTTTACAGTGCAGTCGTGAGCAGTTGTCATGACAAAGTTGCCATTTATTGACAAGGTTTTGTTCAAGTCGTCGTGACCATGCCGGCAGCAGCGATTAAGTCTTTGGCTCCACTGAGCAAAGCCAATGTGACGTCTTGGAATGTTCACAAGCATTCCATCATATGGGGAAACTGTTAGCCGTGGAATCTTTATGTTGCTCCATACGGTTCATGAAGGTAGGGGCTGCATCAGCAGTTTCCCAAGAAAGAAACCCCTAGGAAAGAGGTGTGGGGAAGAGGAGAAAGGAATGGGTCACTTCTGGTCAGTATGAATTGAGGGTTTTTCCCCTCCCCAATTCAACTATCGGTAGATTCTCACAAAACCCAGAGGTTCCAGCACTGTTTTCCCCCAAGGAAGCCAATCGTGTTGCCTCTGGGATCCAGAGGTTTAGTGCCTCTGAATGTGGAGGTTCCCCTCAGTCACCATGGCTAGTAGCCACTGATATCCTAATTCTCCATGAATCTGTCTAACCCCCTTTTAAAGCTGTTTATTCCTGTGGCCATCACAACGTCCTCTGGCAGCGAATTCCACATGTTAATCACTCTCTCTGTAAAGTAGTATTTCCTTTTGTCTGTCCCAGACCTACTACCCATCAGCTTCATTGGATGCCCTCAAGTCCAGTGTTCCCTCTAAGCTGAGTTAGTGTGAGCTAGCTCACAGTTTTTTAGCCTCCGGCTCACATATTTTTGTCTTGGCTCAGGAAGGAGGGCTCCAGAGCAAACTAATTTATGCAGTAGCCAAATCACCTGCTCACAACTTTAATGTCGATAGTTCAAAAAGTAGAATTTTTGCTCACAGGACTCTACAGCTTAGAGGGAACATTGCTCAAGTCCTAGCATTTGGGGAGAAGGAGAAAAACACATGGTTTTGGGTACCAGACATGGGCATTTCTAGATGGCTGCCAGGACAGGAACGAAAGGGCGGCCGAAAGAACAATCCTGACGCCTCCCTAAATAACTATGTGTCTCAGACCAAACCAGCAGGAAGGCTGGATTCAGACCTCATCGGCATTGACACAACTCCCTGAGGACACCCCCCCTCCCTCCCTCCCCGCTGGCCCGGGAAGACACATGGCGTTTGCAGGCTATAAATCAACGGCATCCAGCTCTCTCCTCTTGCAATATTTCAGATTTATTCCTGGTGATTCATTGCTTTGTTATAGAATTTATTACAGCAGACAAATGACTCCATCCTCGGGGATGAAGGTGCTGCTGAGATGGCCGTGGTCTTGTGTCTCCGGAAGGCAGCTGCTCCCGCAGGGGGAACGGTGGCAGGCCCCTATGTGCCCGGAAGAGCCCCCTTCCCACAGTCCCAATTCTAGGTCAAAAGTCTTCTCACACCCAGAGTGGCTCCTTGACCAGTTTGGTGTAGTGGTTAAGCATGTGGACTCTAATCTGGGAGAACGGGGTTTGATTCCCCACTCCTCCACTTGCACCTGGTTGGATGACCTTGGGCAAGCCGTAGTTCTGACAAGAGCTGTCCTTGAAAGAACAGTTCTTGAAAAGAGCACTCTCAGCCCCACCTACCTCACAGGCAGTGTTCCCTCTAAGCTGAGCTAGTGTGAACTAGCTCACGGTTTTGTAGCTTCCAGCTCACACGTTTTTGTCTTAGCTCAGGAATGATGGGGCTCCAGAACAGACTAATTTATGCAGCAGCCAAATGGCTCACTCACCACTTTAACGCCAGGAGCTCACAAAGTAGAATTTTTGCTCACAAGACTCCACAGTTTAGAGGGAGCATTGGTTAGGGCATACCTGGAGATTTGGGGGGTGAGAGGGACTTCAGTGGGGTATAATGCCATAGAGTCCAACTTTTCCAAGTGAGCTTATCTGGTCTCTGCCACCTGGAGCTCAGCATTAATTCCAGGAGATCTCCAGCTAGCACCAGAATCTGGGCCATCCTAAAGGCACCCAGAACATCTGTTAAATGAGCAAGGTTCGAATCCGAAAGCACTTCAAAGACCAACAGGTTTCCCAGGAAACAAGGTTTCAAGAGCCGGAGCTCCCTTTGTCTTGCAGCTGCGCTTCGATGCTTGAAAGTTCATCCCCCAAATATCTTCTTGTACTCCACTCCGATCTTGCCCCTCGATTGTTGTTGTTGTCCAGTCACACAGTCGAGTCTGACTCTTCGCAACCCCGTGGACCACATCACGCCAGGCCCTCCTGACTTCTGCCGTCCTCTGGAGTTTGCTTAATTTCATGTTCATTGCATTGATAACACTGTCTAACCATCTCATCCTTTGCCGCCCCCGTCTTCTTTGACCTTCAGTCTTTCCCAGCATCAGGGTCTTCTCCATTGAGCGCTATTTTGTCATTGTGTGGCCAAAGTCTTTGAGCTTCAGCCTCAGTCTCTGGCCTTCCAGGGAACAGTCAGGGTTGGTTTCTTTTAGGATCGAATGATTCGATCTCCTGGCAGTCCAAGGGGCTCTCAGGAGTCTTTTCCAGCACCATAATTCAAAAGAATCTATTCTTCGGCACTCAGCCTTCCTTATGGTCCAACTCTCGCAGCCATACATGACTACTGGGAATACCATTGCTTTGACCATACGGACTTTTGTTGGCAGGGAGATGTCTCTACTTTTTATCATGCTGTTTAGGTTCGCCATCGCTTTCCTCCCAAGGAGCAGGCGTCTTTTAGTTTCATGGCTGCTGTCACAGTCTGCGGTGATCTGGGATCCCAGGAACGTGAAGTCTGTCACTGCTTCCACGACTTCCCCTTCTATTTGCCAAGGAGTGATGGGGCCGGATGCCACGATCTTCCTTTTTTTGATGTTGAGTTTCAAGCCAACTTTTGCGCTCTCCTCTTTCACTCTAAGCAAGAGGCTCTTGAGGTCCTCTTCACTTTCTGCCATTAGAGTGGTATCGTCTGCATATCTGAGGTTGTTGATGTTTCCCCCGGCAATCTTAATTCTGGCTTGTGATTCATCCAGGCCAGCATTTCACATGATGGACTCTGCATATAAATTAAATAAGCAAGGGGACAATATACATCCTTGTCGTGCTCCTGTTCCTATGCTAAACCCATCTGCTGCAGCCTGCAGACCAACCTGGCTACCCACCCAAAAACTATATATCAAATGAAAACTCTTAGACATTTTCTCTACCAAACCTTAAAACTCGCGCCTCTCCTGGCTACCACCTCAAACACAAAATGTCAGAAAACATTTCGGAAAGATGCCCCAGTTTCTCTATGATCCGCTCTTTACACGAAGAACCTTGCTATCAGGATAAATTGTAGAAATCAGGTTCCGACTACGCAGCCAGCAAACTGAAGTGGACGGAAACATCTCCTTTTATCTGGAACGGGCGTTTTTGCGAAAGCTGCTTGTGAAAAGCTTTGTTAATATGGATTCCTCTACCAAGTTGTACGGAAACCATTTAATTTCTGGAGGAGGAGATTTTGTACTTTAAGCCTTGTTTATAGCTATAGTAGGTGCTCACTTTTGATGTTCTGACACCACCAAGTTTAATATTGTAATTTGTGGAATAGGGGTAATGTGTGAAAGAGAGTTCATATATTTTTTGGCAATTTTTGGATGGTGTTTTCCCTAGCGGATTCTGCATCTTTGGTGCCAGTTTCCACTCTGGCTGGTCTTCAGAGAACCGGACAGGAGCCTGGCCACGTAGACTGTCCTTTCCTCTCCCTATGCTTGGTGCACAGATGGCGTTGGTTAGCAGGTGATCTTGTTGACAGATCGCAATGGGCCCCAAAGGAGAAGCAGACTGGTGCTGACCAGAGGCAAAAGAATGGCCCCATGCAGAGGAGGACGAGGACACTTGGTCTCTATCTAACACACTAGAACACTTTCCCTATGAGGAAAGGTTAAGGCGCTTGGGGTTCTTTAGCTTGGAGAAACGACGACTGAAGGGGGGTGACATGATTGAGGTTTATAAGATTATGTATGGGAAAGAGCAGGTAGAGAAAGAGGTACTTTTCTCCCTTTCTCACAATACAAGAACTCGTGGGCACTCCATGAAATTGCTGAGTGGTCGGGTTAGAACAGATAAAAGGAAGTCCTTCTTCACCCAAAGAGTGATTCACACATGGAATTCACTGCCACAGGAAGTGGTGGCGGCTACAAGCATGGACAGCTTCAAAAGGGAATGAGATAAGCATATGGAGCAGAGGTCCATCAGTGGCTATTAGCCACAAGGTATAGATAGGGGCTCCGGGGCAAGTGATGCTCTGTCTTCTTGGTGCTTGGGGGGGGTCAACAGTGGGATGGCTTCTAGTGCCCTGGCCCCACTGCTGGACCTCCTGATGGCACTGGTATTTCTGGCCACTGTGTGACACAGAGTGTTGGACTGGATGGGCCTTTGGTCTGATCCAACATTGGCGTCTCTTATGTTCTTAACAGGGGCGTCAAACATGCTGCCCGGGGGCTGGATCAGGCCCCCCAGAGGGCTTCTACCAGGCCCACAGTGCAACTGGCTGTCTTCTGCTTCTTCTTCCAGTTCTTCTGCTGCTGCGTCATCGTAGGTTTGCAGCTCACAGATACACACCTGAACAACATACTCAAGATTGCAACAGCACAGACATTTTGATGCAATACTTCAGAGCAAGAGGTGTCAGTTATCAGACACTATTAAATAAGCAAAATATTGCAAGAGTGCTGATGTTTTAAGCATGTTTTTATTTAAAGTTAAAAAAAAAACCCTTTGTCTTTCTGTCCTTTATAAAGTTTGTATCCTTGCTACCTGGCATTACGTTTTATGACACACATGGCCCAGCCCAACAAGGTCTCATTTGTGTCAGGTCCGGCCCTCATAACAAATGAGTTCGACACCCCTGCACTAGAACATGCACAAGGGGAATTTGAAGTGCTTTCCGGACTGAAACCAGAAAGCCCCTGTGGCTTAAAATGTGCACCGTTGTTTTCCAGAGTTGTGATTCAATGGGAGGGAGACCCAGGTTTGAATCCCTGCTCTGCCACAGAAACTTCCCAGGTGACCGTAGGCCAGCCAGTCACACACTCTCGGTCTAACCGACCTCACAGAGTTGTCGTGATGTTAGAAAGGCAGGGAGGCGAACAGTGTCACCGGCTTTGGGCCCCCCATGGGGGGAAAGAACGGGTATAAATGAAGGACATAAAAATAATAACTAAGCTCTGTGGCAGGAGTCAATCTTCCCCTGCTAAGTGCCTGTTTGCTATTTCAAAGGTGTCCCGCTGTGCCGAAACTCCAAAAGAGCCGCGCCGGGGCCGGATCCGTAACAAGCTCTGCTCATTCCATTAGCCAGAAATTTCTCGCTGTGGAACATTCATCCGCGCGGGTGGTGATGGGGGGGGGGAGAAACACGCAGCTGGGGGAGAGGACTTAATAGTATGGTCGGTGCAAATGACAAACTCAGGAGCTCTGCCGAGTGGCTATTTGTCAGGAGACTTGCTTGACAGCTCCTTCGACTTCAGAAATGACACAGTGAAAAATCTCCTTATTAGTTCAGACAGCGACAATGCCTTCTCGCTAACAGTAACGGATCGGAACCCATTTGACAGTCTGCGCGGGGATGGAAAGCCCCCAATCCATTACCAGTGCTCTTTTCACGGTCCCCCAGACCCCGAGGGGGATCAAGGGCAGCCCAAGGTGATCTTTCGTAAAGCGTACCATGGGATTCTGCAGTCTCAAGAGCCTCCGTTGTGCCATTCGGGGAGTGCGTGCCATGATCCTTTGCACTGCTGCCGAAGGTGCTGGGAGGGGTAGCCAATCTCCCGGTGGTAGAAGCCAAAAATGAGAGATCACGGGAGGAAGTGGAAATCCAACAACAACATCCGTGACAAAAATAACACAGAGTCAATAAAGACAAGTTGCAAAATCTCTTACTGTAGTAATTCTGTAGAAATTTCTCTTCTATTATCGCTCACCCGCTAACAAATGCTGCACAATGCAAACCATTCGTTTCACAACATTTGCTTTATCTGAGCATGTAGCCATCCCAGTTCTTATCGAATACTACTTATCAACTCTTGAAGGAAACATTCCATGTTGACTCTCTAATAAGAGAACCCGAGGTCTTCTTGTTTCCTCCAAGAGTTGATAAGAATTGTGATTGCTACATGCTCAGATAAAGCATTCGTTATTTTTCTCATGGATGTTGTTGTTGGATTTCAACCTCCAGGTGGTGGCTGGAGATCTCCCGGAATTACCGCTGGTCTCCAGGTGACAGGCACCAGTTCCCCTGGAGCAAATGGAGGGTGGGCTGGATGCCATTATACTTTGCTGAGTTTTCTCCCCTCCCCTGCTCTTCCAAGGCTCAAATCTCCGGAAATATCCTATTCCTGTCCCTGAGCTGTCAGCCCTTATTTGCTGGGTGCGATGCAGCATTATGAAGTGTTGAGACTACAGCGGAAGACACTGTACTCGTGAGAGCAGCAACACCAGAAGGTGCATTCTGGGTAAGAAGACCTTGTCCTGCTGGGTCTAGTCCAGTGGCTCTTGTTGGGTGATAGTGAGATATTGAAAAATGGTATTTTGCAGAGAAAAGATGGTCCAGCAGAGCCTGAGTAAAATAATTCAGACTGAGAGTCCATGTGTGATTAAAATAGAAAGTTTTTACTAAATTCTAGCATGGGGAAGGGTAACTGGGATGAAAATAACAACAGAGCTAAATCGGCTACATCCTTACTCTACAAAGACAAAACTAGAAGAGGGAGAGATTATGGCTGCTCTTCTTCTTGTTCTTCAGAACATCAAAACAAAGATGGGAAGAGAAGCCATAAAATGCTAATACACCTTGACACTTTAGTCCCAATCAAACTCCTAGATCAGGGAGAAAATTCCCGGGCATTCCTACAGCTAAAGAACATTGGTTACATGAGAAACATGTGACTTCCTGTGAATAACATAAACAAACATTTAACCCCAGATATACTGAGTGTTTTCAACTTGTAATACCCAACAGCTCTGGAGGAACAACTAATGGGTCACAGGGGCTGAGGTCTTGCCCTGATGCTACCTCCTAGCAATGGGTTTCGGAGGTTGACTGCCTCTACATGTGGAGGCTCTCTGTTACCAAACAGGTGGTCCGTATACAGACACATCTTTGCCCCCTGTGCTGTTCTGAAGAACCTCCCATTCCAGTTAAGCAGAGGAAAGTTTTGGGGGGAGAAGCAAGCGGGTACCAGGAAACACATCAGAGGGTGCCACTGGACCCATGGCAGCACGCTGGGGATCACTGGGGAAGGAAGATAGATCGAGATGGGTGGCCGTGTCAGTCTGTCTGTAGCAGTAGAAAAGAGCAAGAGTCCAGGAGCACCTGAAAGACGCACACAATTTGTGGCAGGGGAGGCGCTTGCATGAGTATCTGAAGAAGTGAGCCGTGACTCACGAAAGCGACTTCCCCTGCCACGTATTTTGTTAGTCTGTAAGGTGCTCCTGGACTCTTGCTCTTTTCTACTGGGGAAGAACATTGAAATCCCTGGAATCCTATGCCCCAAGGATGCAAGGCTCACCAGTACCAGGGCCAGGGCTTTTCTGTGGTGGCTCCTTACTGGTGGAACAAACTCCCGGAGGAGATCAGGGCCCCGCGGGACCTTTTACAGTTCCGCAGGGTCTGCAAGACAAAACTCTTCCGCCAGGCCTTTAAATAGGAGCCGCCACCGCTGTTACCATCAACGATTCCATTGAACACCTGGAACCTAGGACTGGCCCAGTGCATCGCCAGGCCTCTATCTGCTCGAGGGAGGATGACCAGATGGACAACGTGGACAGATCTGAAGAGCACGCCATCTAATCTTTCAGCACTGCGAGCACTTTATTGCTAACCATTATTTTCTTATGTGATATGAACTAGTATATATTTTATTTAGTTTAAAAATTTTATGGTTTTGCCAGTTAGGTACATTGTACCGCTCTTGTTGGCCACCCTGAGCCTGTTTGCAGGATGGGCAGGGTATAAATATCATTAATTAATTAATTAATTGATTGATAGAACCTCCAGACACTAGAGGGAGCTCTCGCCCAGAGGGAGTCCCTGTGTAGCTATATAGTCTTGAGGCCCATTAAAGACTAATAAGAACATAAGAACATAAGAAAAGCCAGTGTTGGATCAGGCTATTGGCCCACCCACTCCAACACTCTGGGTCACACAGTGGCCAGAAATACCAGGTGCCATCAGGAGGTCCGGCAGTGGGGCCAGGACACCAGAAGCCCTCCCACTGTTGACCCCCCCCCAAGCACCAAGAACACAGAGCATCACTTGCCCCAGACTGAGAGTTCCTATCTATACCTTGTGGCTAATAGCCATGGATGGACCTCTGCTCCATATGCTTATCCATAAGAACATAAGAGACGCCAATGTTGGATCAGGCCAAAGGCCCATCCAGTCCAACACTCTGTGTCACACAGTGGCCAGAAATACCAGTGCCATCAGGAGGTCCACCAGTGAGGCCAGGACATTAGAAGCCCTCCCACTGTTGCCCCTCCCCAAGCACCAAGAAGATAGAGCATCACTTGCCCCAGAGCCCCTATCTATACCCTGTGGCTAATAGCCACTGATGGACCTCTGCTCCATATGCTTATCCAATTCCCTCTTGAAGCCGTCCATGCTCTGAAGAACATCAACATGAGCTTTACATAAGCTCTAATCATTTTGCATACATAGTTGATGAATATACCAAATGACCAATAGGACCACGTGTGTTTCAGCCTCCAGGGCCTTCCTCAGTGGTCAATAATACTACTACAAGGAGGCACACATCCAGAAGTTAATATATATAAACTGAAGCCAAGTGTTGCTTTCTCATATGTTGTGCGGTTGCTGAAAATTTTATGAAGTCGGCCATGGTGACTGCAAATGCACCACAAAATCTTCAATGATGTAATAATCTAGTGTGAAATTCCCCAAGCCTCTGGATGTCTGTGTCATCAACCCAAAGTTGCACACACACAAACATATATATAAATTATGAAGTTTTGGGCTGAGTTTGTCTTTCCCCTTTTTGTCCTTTGTTTCACTATGAATTTAGGCAGATCGTGAGAGGGAGGGCAGGAAGCCGGCTCTTGTGGCCTTTTGTACACGTCAAGGGAAATGCCAATAGCCACTCTGAGGTCAGGAAAGGTCTTTCCTCCAGGCCAGATGGGTCCAGGGATCCTGGAAGCTTTTTGTCTTCCTCTGGGCACAGAGCAGGGATCACTGAGGGATGGGGGGGGGGAGTTGGTTGTACATTTCCTGCATTGTGCAGGGGGGTGGACTAGATGACCCTTGAGGGTACCTTCCCAGTTCTGTGTTTCTGTGCCTTCCACAACCAGCTTTCAAACTAAGCTACCCCAGAAACATGCAGAACTGGGATTTTTCAAGATGGGGGGGGGGATCATTTTCGATCTGTGTTATGTAGGTGGACCGCCACCAGGGGTCCGCGGCTATAGCAGGAGCTTGGTTCCCAAACACAAAGGGGACCGAGGATCCTCGTCCACCTAGAGTCCACCTATAGCATCCTTGGTGGGAAATTCAAACCCTCCAATGGGGACAGAGGTGTGCCAGGTGGAGTGTATATAGTTGGCCTTGCAGGGCCGTTTTCCCATGTCTTGTGTGAAGTACGATAAACGCGTCTGAACGCATGTCGTAGTCCGAGTCCTCCATGCGTCGAACCCAGTACTTTTCAGTCTGAAAGCGGTGAAAGCCTCTTCAGACCGAGTGTCCCTCTCTTCAAATACTGCAACCCTGCTAACACCAACTGAAGGGGATGGAACTGGCTCCGCGTGCGATCAGACAGGGTGAGAAAATGCCAGGCCACCCGAGTGTTTATGTTGTAGCCGGGGACACTTTTAATCACATCTCTGTTGATGGCGGACGGGACATAATTAAAACTGGGCTCTGCTGCACATCTGAGCTGGGCGGCTTCCGGCTCCTGGCAGATCTGGAAGGGAAGATCGGTTCTCTCACTCGTGGCGCGCAAGCCTCATTTCTCATTCAGTGCAAGCCAAAGGGGTCTCTGCAATGGCTGACAGGGGTCTTGACTCCAGCTGCCAGGGTCCTTAGTCAGGTTACTCAACACAGGGCTTCATGAGAAGATAACTGTTTATTGGTAGATCCAGAACTAGAGACACGTGTACAGCTTGTGTCAGGAATGGCCGTCAGCACTAGGGCCTCTGACTTATACTAGAATCTAACATCCCCCCAGTAAGCATGAGCCAATGGATACATCTCTCTCGTGCGGGCAATAGCACGCAGGCAAAGCTAAAAGCTGTTAACTTTCCCAGCCGGGTAAAACTGCAGCTGGAGCATCTACAAGATCAAGCCTAAGATTGCAAACAGTTGGTGAGCCAGGGAGAGCTGAGACAGACAACGGGAGGGGCACCACATTCCAGACCTAGGATAGGGCTACCTGACACCAGCCTGCTGCAATCCGAGCCAGGAAGTATAGGGGGAAGGCTTACTTTAAAAAAGGGGGGGAGATATGAGATTTCTAAGCAAATCCTGCAGGCACATAACTGAATTGAGGTGGGACCCATGCTTGGAAACCCTAGAAAAGCATTGCAGACAGCTTTAAACTATGCAAAGCTCTCGCCCTGACCTGGATAGCCCAGGCAAACCCGATCTCATCAGGTCTCGGAAGCTATGCAGGGTCGACTTTTGCTAGTACTTGGATGGGAGACCTCCAAGGAATACCAGCATTCGGGAGGCGGGGGCAGGCTTTATCCAGCCCCCTCTCTGAATATCCTCCAGGCCCCCAGAGGTCACCATGACTTCCAGGTGCATGCACACATGCGCACACACGAAAAATAAAAAATACCCCCCAAAAAAGTACGCAAAGCTTTGGAAGGACAGGGTCGGACCAAAGGATAATTTAGCCCGGCTTTCAGTCTGCAAGGACTTGGTCTGATGTCTCTGCGAAGCTCTGAAGCAGGTTAAGAAAACGATGGCTTCCAAAGCTGTTTAGCTCCAGCTTATGATATTCAGAGGTATACTGCCTCTGAATATGGAGGTTCCACTGTGCCAGGGTGACGTAGTGGTTAAAGAGTTGGACTAGAATCTGGGAGTTTTGTTGTTGTTCAGTCACACAGTCGAGTCCAACTCTTCGCGACCCCCATGGACCAGATCACGCCAGGCCCTCCTGTCTTCCTCCGTCCTCTGAAGTTGGCTCAATTTCATGTTCATTGCATCAATAACACTGTCTAACCATCTCATCCTTTGCCGTCCCCGTCTTCTTTGACCTTCAGTCTTTCCCAGCATCAGGGTCTTCTTCTCCAGTGAGTGCTCCCTTCTCATTTGGTGGCCAAAGTATTTGAGCTTCAGTTTCATTATCTGGCCTTCCAGGGAACAGTCAGGGTTGGTTTCCTTTAATCTTCTTGCAGTCCAAGGGACTCTCAAGAGTCTTCTCCAGCACCATAGTTTGAAAGAATCTATTCTTCGGCGCTCGGCCTTCCTTATAGTCCAACTCTCGCAGCCAAATCCACACTGCCATGGGAGCTTGCTGGGTGACCTGGGGCCAGTCGCATGCTCTCAGCCTAACGACCCTCACACAGTCGTCCCGATAAGACAGAGGTGTCTGGGGCCTCCATTGAGGAGAAAGGTGGTGAAAGTTGCCAACCTCCAGGTGGGGTCTGGAGATCTCCCACTAATGCAACTGATCTCCAGAGAATAGGAATCGGTTCCACAGGATAAAATAGCCACTTTGGAGGGTGGGTTCTAAGTCACTGAACCCTGCTGAGGTCCCTCCCCGGGTTCCACCCTCAAATCTCCAGGAATTCCCCAACCTGGAGGTGGCAACCCTAGTCCCATCATCATTATTTCAGTTGGATGGGAGAACTTCACTGGGGCACCGGTTATTTCTTTTCAGCCTCACCCATACAGACCCTTTTGCCATCCAGCAAGGGCAGGATTTGCCTCATCAGCCAAACACCCAGGGCAGGGGCCGGACGTTTGAGGAAGGGTGTTGACACGAGCGACTCCAGAAGAGGGCAACCAGGATGGCGAGAGGGTCGGAATCCAAGTCTTATGAGGAAAGGCTGAGAGAGTTGGGTCTGTTTAGCCTGGGAAAGAGAAGGCTTAGAGGGGACACGATTGCAGTCTTCAAGTATCTGAAGGGCTGTCATGTAGAAGATGAGGAGCTGCGGTGGCTCAAGACGCAGAACTGCAGGCTTCGAAGGTTGGTAGTTCAGCGGTTCGAGACCCAAGTGCCACATGACGGAGTGAACTCCCGTCTCTGGTTCCAGCTCCTGCCAACCTAGCAGTTTGAAAGCAAGAAATTGCAAGTAGATAAATAGGTACCGCTTCAGTGGGAAGGAAACAGCATTCCGTGTGCCTTGGCATTTAGTCATGCCAGCCACATGACCACGGAAACGTCTTCGGACAGAGCTGACTCTTCGGCTTGGAAATGGAGATGAGCACCACAACCCTAGAATTGGATTTGACTGGCTTTTGAGCAAGGGAAACCTTTACCTTTAACTATGTAGAAGATGGAGTGGATCTATTCTCTCTTGCTCCGGATTGCAAGACTAGATCTAATGGGTGGAAATTACAAGGGCGTCATTACCAGCTAAATATCAGGAGAAACTTCCTAACGGTAAGAGTGGTTGAGCAGTAGAACAGTCTGCCTCGGGAGGTGGTGGAGGCTCCTTCGCTGGACATTTTCAAGCGGAGGCTGGACGACCCTCTTTCGGGTATGTTGTAGGGCTCTCTTTCGGCTCTGCTCCTGCAGAGTGCAGGGGGCTGGACTAGATGTCCTGCAAGGTCCCTTCCAACTCTAACATTCTATGATTCTATGACACATGAAGGACGGGGCACACATTCCCCTCCTAAGGGATCTGCAAGCGCAAAAACTGGGGTTTGCCACACTGAAAACTTTGATTTGCAGGGGGGGGGGAGTGCAATTTTGCACATCGGAGACCCATTTATTAAACAGCCATCTCAGCTGCGGCTGCTGGCCAGAGTCCCTCAAAGCTCAAAGCCGTCCTCCACAGCTGCTCAGGAAATGCAGAGGGAGGGCCTTTTCCAAGTGTGGCAGGCTTGAAATAATAATGGGGGGGGGGATAGGAAAAGGAAAAGAGAAAGACTCCTCCGGCGTCTGCAGCCAAGTGCTAATTCAGAATCGCCTGGCTGGGAAACTTGCCTCCCCTTGAAAATGCGGGGTGACGAGGCTCCTCTTAAAAAAAATGTTCAGCTGGAACAATTAAGATCCGGTTAATGTTTTATATGGAATCCTAAATAATTAAAGCCTATTCACTGTCACGGTGTTTAAAAGGACAGCTGCAAAGCAGGCGCCTTTGGGAAGAAGCAGGGGAGGGGCTCAAAATGGGCACGCTCAACGGACTTGGTCAGGCCAAAGAGGTCGGAGACGGGTCCTTGAGACAAGGTCAGCTTGGTGAAGGAACCTGCAGACTTCTAAACGATGTGGTCCTCTTCGTTAAGTATTGCGCATGCAGCGCACACCCCGCTGGGACATTCCCCTCCTCTGTAGGCCCCACTGAAATTAATGGTCGATGAGCACGCAAAGCTGTAGCATCTCTGCACATCCCTCTAATATTCTGAGGAGGCAGAGTGAAGGAAAACACCAGTGCCCGATGGTGTCTCTGGCAGTGTTGCACTGTCCCATCCTAGGTCGTGCATTCAGTGTAACAATATCTCCTTCCAGTTTGGTGTAGTGGTTAAGTGTGTGGACTCTAATCTGGGAGAACCGGGTTTGATTCCCCACTCTTCCTCCACTTGCACCTGGCTGGGTGACCTTGGGCAAGCCGTAGTTCTGATAAGAGCTGTCCTTGAAAAAGAGCTGTTTCTGTCAGAGCTCTCTCAGCCCCACCCACCTCACAGGGTGTCTGTTGTGGGGAGGGGAAGGGGAAGGAGTTTGTAAGCCGCTCTGAGACTCCTTTGGCTAGTCAAGGGCAGGGTATAAATCCAATCTCCTCCTCCTCCTCCTTCCTGCTTTCTAACCCAAGTTAACTTGGGATTATAAAAGCGTACCCTTTCAGATGTGACAAGGAGACACAACAGTGTTGGCGAGTCTGTGTGTGACTGACAGTAATTACTTTTCAAATCGCACTTCTCTTTTACACGTGTTCTTTTGTCCCTAATTATTACCTTGTTGTCCTGCTGTTTGATTTGCAGCGTGAAGCTGACAGTAGTGGTCTCTCCTCCCCTAAATCACTGGGAAGACGGCAGCGTTGTTCGCATTCTGCTGAGATAGCACTTTATTTGCACCGTGCTGAATGACTGAAGGTGATGGTGTCTTTTCTACGCAATTAATAGGGTTTCACTGTATGAAATAGCTTCAAATTACTTGGATAAATGATTAGGGAGTGTGGTCTACACCAATGCTCCCTCTAAGCTGTGGCGTCTGATGAGCAAACATTCTACTTGGTGAGCTCCTGGCATTAAAGTTGTGAGCGAACAATTTGGCTACAGCATAAATTAGTTGGCTCTGGAGCCATCCTTCCTGAGCTAAGACAAAAATGTGTGAGCCGGAGGCTAAAAAACTGTGTGGTAGCTCACATTAATTCAGCTTAGAGGGAACACTGGTCTATACTGCTGTGTATACCTTGTTGAAATGGGGATCCCCAGTATATAATTTTTGCATTGTTTAATGTGTCATGTTAATATTCATGCTTTGCTTTAATTCTTTTTGTTTTTAAAGATTTCTGGTTAGCTCCAGACTTCTGCAATCCTAATTCTAGTTCATTGTTTATTGACTTCCCCATAGTGGGAATAAATAATAATAATAATAATTAATAATAATAATAATATTTTAATTTATTAATCGCTCAATCCTTGCAGAGCTGCTGGCTCTGAGCGATTTACATTCACAAGGGACTAACAATGATTCATGGGTGTAAGGGAGGACAACACATATAAATCTTTAAATCGCACACGTTCGCAGCAGACGGGGATTTTGTTTCAGCTGTAGACTAGACATGGTCCAGACGGCATTTTTCCTTCGGCTTGGCTTGATGATGTCAGCTTTCTCCAGGACTCCAGGACTGCTTCGAGTCACAACGCCGCACTGCTACCGCCTGGCCGGAACGGCCCATTACAGGCTTCCTGATGCCGAAAATTTTTATCAGGCTTACGAGCTGGACATTCCATTCGCCGGCTAACACCTCCCCTACAGGGGTTTAGTGTGCCCACCCTCTCTAAGGAGTGGTACCCATTTTATCTACTCGCCGAAGCTTTCGAACCGCTGGGTGGACAGCGAGCTGGGGACAAGGCTGGTAGCTCACACCAGCACAGGGCTAGAACTGACAGCCGTTCTGTTCAGCTCAGATGTTACTTATAACCAGAGGATAAATCCCCTGTGCCACTGCTCCCCTGATACTGAATGGTACTGACTCACTCTGTGTAATCTACCTAGAGTTATAAGAACATCAGAAGAGCCCTGCTGGATCAGACCAGTGAGGGTCCATCTAGTCCAGCCTCCTGTCTCACAGTGGCCAACCAGTTCCTCAGGAGGGCCAACAACAGGGCAGAGAGGCCGAGGCCTTCCCCTGATAAGAACCTCCATCTAGTCCAGCATCCTTTCTCACACAGAGGCCAGCTGGTTCCTCTTGAGGGTCAGCAACACAGCATGGAGGCTGAGGCCTTCCCCTGATGTTGCCTCTTGGCTCTGGGATTTAGGGGATTAGTGCCTCCGAATGTGGAGTCTCCCCTTAGTCACCATGGCTAGTAGCCACTGAACGATTTACCCGCCATTAATCTATCTAATCCCCTTTTCAAGTTGTTTATTCCTGTGGCCGTCACTACATCCTTTGGCAGCGAATTCCACATTTGAATCACTCTCTCTGTAAAGTAGTATTTCCTTCTGTCTGTCCTGAACCTACTGCCCGTCAGCCTCCTCGGATGCCCTCGAGTTCTAGTATTTATTTATAGTCAAATTTATACCCCGCCCTCCCCGCAAAGCAGGCTCAGGGCAGCTTCCAACAACCATACAACAATACAGTGTTCTTTTGGAGATACGATAACCAGAACCATACACAGGCCCCGGTCACACGGGCCAGATCACGCGGGGGGGGGGGAGGCGTGGCTGTTTGCCCCAGAGCAAAATAAAGCGCGGTAGCCTGATCACACGGTCCACCAAGTCTTTGCGCTTAGACTGTTAGCTGGCGATCACACGGCGATGCTGGAGCGATCACACGGCGATGCTGGAGCATGGCAAAGAAGCGGTGTGGCAAGCGTTTCACGTTTGTGCACATGCGCAGTTCCTCAGAGCAGCACTGCTTTCAGTTACGTGTTTGTGCGCATGCTGTTGGGTATTACAAGTTGAAAACACTCCGTATGTCTGGGGTTAAATGTTTGTTTACGTTACTCACAGGAAGTCACATGTTTCTCATGTAACCAATGTTCTTTAGCTGTAGGAAGCCTGGGAATTTTCTCCCTGATCTAGGGATTTGATTGGGACTAAAGTGTCAAGGTATATTACCATTTTATGGCTTCTCTTCCCGTCTTTGTTTGGTGTTCTGAAGAAGAAGAAGAGCAGCCATACTTTCTCTCTCTCTTCTAGTTTTGTCTTTGTAGAGTAAGGATGTAGCCGATTTTGCTCTGTTGTTATTTTCATCCCAGTTACCCTTCCCATGCTAGAATTTAGTAAACACTTTCTATTTTAATCACACATGGACTCTGAGTCGGCATTATTTTACTCTGGCTCCTCTGGACTATCTTATCTCTGCTAAATACCATTTCTTCAATATCTCACTGTCACCCAACAAAGGTTATGGGTGCCCAGATTGCTTCAGCTGCGCCAGATAGCTAAGCAGAGTGCGCAGCCAGACTTGGAGTCAAGAAAAACCATGTGTGCTGGAGTTTTGAATTATTTTACTCTGGCTCTGCTGGACAATCTTATCTCTGCTAAATACCATTTTTTTCAATATTTCACTATCACCCAACACATGCGCTTACGAAAAATATCCGGTTTGCGACAGGACGTGGACGGGTGCCGGATGCCACGGGATACTAGCGCTCCCACGATCAGACGCCCGCCCCTGCCCCGCGTTTTCCGGATACTAGTGCACTTTCCAAGGTACTTTTTTACTGCGCATCTTCGGTGGGATGCCACGGGTTGGCCATGGCGTGCTACGCTTCCCAGATGTTGCGGTGTGATCGTGCCCCGAAAATCTGCCTGACATTCGTGCCTTTCGTGCGGCAAATCCTCCATGTGACTGGGGCCACAGTATTCCAAATGAGGCTGCCCCGTAGATCTCTCCAGGGGCCTTGCAATATTGCCTGGTTTATGCTCAATCCCTTTCCTAATAATCCCTAACATAGAGCTTACCTTTGTCACTGCTGCAGCACACGGGGTGGACACTTTCACGGTGCCAGTCCCAGTGCGTGAGAGAGGCAGACCACAACTAATGTACATAAGTAAATGAAATACTTTATTGTGTGTTGCTTAGGGATAGGGCAAGCCTGCATGGAATCACATCATCACAAGCACCAAATTAACAGCAGGCGTTATCACACCGTGCTTTGGCCTGGATGGCTCAGGCCAGTCCAATCTGGGAGGCTAAGGAAGGTCGGCCCTGGTTAGTCCTTGGATGGGAGACCACCCAGGTAGTCCAAGGTTGCTACACAGGGGCAGGTGAATCATAGAAGAAGAGAAGAAGAAGAAGAAGAAGAAGAAGAAGAAGAAGAAGAAGAAGAAGAAGAAGAAGAAGAAGAAGAAGAAGAAGAAGAAGAAGAAGAGATTGGATTTATACCAAGCCCTTCACTACCCAAAGGTGTCTCAGAGCGGCTTACAAACTCCTCTCCCTTCCCCTCCCCACAACAGACACCCTGTGAGGCAGGTGGGGCTGAGAGAGCTCTTGACAGAAACTGTTCTTTTTCAAGGACAGCTCTTATCAAAACTACAGCCTGCCCAAGGTCATCCAGCAGGTGCAAGTGGAGAAGTGGGGAATCAATCCTAGCTCTCCCAGATTAGAGTCTGTGCACTTAACCACTACACCAAATGGCTATGGATTTATACCCCGCCCTTCACTACCCAAAGGTGTCTCAGAGCGGCTTACAAACTCCTTTCCCTCCCCCTCCCCACAACAGACACCCTGTGTGGTGGGTGGGGCTGAGAGAGCTCTGACAGAAACTGCTCTTTTTTCAAGAACAGCTCTTATCAGAACTACGGCTTGCCCAAGGTCATCCAGCAGCTGCAAGTGGAGGAGTGGAAAATCAAACCCGGTTCTCCAAGATTGGAGTCCACACACTTAACCACGACACCAAACAGGCTCTCAATCATAGAATGTTAGAGTTGGAAGGGACCTTGCCAAACTCTGTTCATCTCTTGCCTTGAAAACCCTACAGGGTAGCCGGAAGATAAAGAAGAAGAGGAAGAGAAGGAAGAAGACGACGATGACAACATTGGATTTATACCCCACCCTTCACTCAGAGTCTCAGAGTGGCTTACCATCTTCTTTCCCTTCCCCTCCCCACAACAGGCACCCTGGGAGGTAGGTGGGGCTGAGAGAGCTCTTTTGAGGACTGCCCTTGAGAGAAGAGCTCTGACAGAACTATGGCTTGCCCAAGGTCATCCAGCAGGTGCAAGTGGAGGAGTGGGGAATCAACCCCGGTTCTCCCAGATTAGAGTCCACACACTTAACCACTACCCCAAACTGGCTGCGACTTGACAGGACTTTACACCCACACACTATTATACCATGCCCACGTTCTTTATTCCCTTCTGGGGAGGGGGAGGTTTAGAGAGCAGGGCTGAGCAAATAAAATGTATTCCAGCATTTCCCATTTCCTGAAGCGATTGGCTTGTGAAATGCGTTTGTTTTCTGCAGCAGGGTTTCCTTCCCAGTTCCATGGGAAATTGGAAGGCCTCAGCCCTGACAGATGCATTTTGCCGGCTAACCTGCACAAGGCGGTGACCATCCATTCACAGAGCATTCCTGATCCAGGCTGCACAGTTACAGAAAGCCAGAGGCTCTCTCTGTGCTGAGCACCGGCTCTCCGACACAGCGCCAACCTCTTTGGAGAGTGCCGCTCCAGCTGCCGAAACAAATTGGACTGATGTAATTGCCAATCATGTCGGAGCAATTGCTTTCCGCAAGGCTTGGATGGGTCCAAACTGCTGATGCAGGGACATCTATCCTCTGTAGTGTTCCCCCCCCAACTTTCCTGGCTGGCGGTGGGCACAGCAATGAACGCGATTTACTGCTTTCGCAGAGATGAAGGCCGGGCAGACCACAAAGCTAGCAATTAAGAGTAGCCGGACTGACATAAAGGCTGCCTTCGTGGGAATCCTGCCCTGCCGGAAAGGCTTTCACCGAATAGACATCGCCAACTCCAATTTCTCTTTTTTACTAGATGCCCTTCTGAAAATTAGAAGCAGCAGAGGCGGGGTGGGTGGGGGCAGCAGTGAGAAAGTCTAGCGCACGAAAGAAAGGTGATAGACACACTGGAATTCATTTGCATGCCTCTCGACCAAGGCTCCCCCTAAGCTGTGGAGTCCTGTGAGCAAAAATCCTACTTTGCGAGCTGCTGGCATTAAAGTTGTGAGTGAGCAATTTGGCTACTGCATGAATTAGTTTGCTCTGGAGCCATCCCTTCCTGAGTTAAGATGAAAATGTGTGAGCTGGAGGCTAAAAAACTGTCAGCTGGCTCACACTCACTCAGCTTAGAGGGAACACTGCTCTCAAACCGTCACCAAAGAATGAGATTTTCAGGGTCTCAGCTCTCAAGAGTCAAAGCTCCATTTGCAAAGGGAACTTTGCTCTTGACAGCTCCTACGCCCAAACTTTTGTTGGTCTCTCAGGTGCAGAAGAAGAAGAAGAAGAAGAGGAGAAGAAGAAGAGAAGAAGAGATTGGATTTATACCCCGCCCTTCACTACCCAAGGGAGTCTCAGAGCTGCTTACAGACTCCTCTCCCTTCCCCTCCCCACAACAGGCACCCTGTGAGGTAGGTGGGGCGGAGAGAACTCTGACAGAAACTGCTCTTTTCCAAGGACAGCTCTGAGAGAACTTATGGCTTGCCCAAGGTCATCCAGCCAGGTGCGAGTGGAGGAGTGGGGAATCAAAGCCAGTTCTCCCAGATTAGAGTCCACGCACTTAACCACGACACGAAACTGGCTCTCAAAGGTAGCTGTTCTCCTGCAAACCAAGATGGCCGCCCTCTGAAACGACCACCGAACAATCAGCTTTCTTTTCCTGACCTGGGAGCAGGTTGTGACTGTGAGCCGAACCAGCAGGTACTGGAGCATGCACCCACGCACAAACCCAAGACTCCTTTGACATCTGTGGCAAGCCGAGGGAACCCCCCGGCTTGGGGTGTGTGTGTCAAGTCCTTCTCTCCAGAGCTCTGCTCAGGATCGGCCTACCGTGGAAGGCAGCTGTTCCTGTGGGTTCCCCGAACCTGCTTTGTACAGGAATGAAGACATATCCACATCTTGGAACTTTCCCTCCTGCCCATCAAGAGTTTTGCATGCTGTTTAGTGCTGCCAGATCCCAGGTGTGCACACTCAGAGGGATGAAGCTGCCTTCTACTGAATCAGACCCCCGGTGACATCAAGGCCAGTCTTGTCTGCTCAGACTGCTTGGCTCTTCCAGTGAGCCATGGGCCCCCTTTACAGCTCTCCAGAGTCTCAGACGGAGGTCTTTCCCATCACCTCCTGCCTGGTCCTTTTCAACTGGAGATGCCGGGGATTGAACCTGGGACCTTCTGCATGCCAGGCAGAGGCTCTGCCACTGAGCCACGGCCCCTCAAGGTGGAACCTGGAGTTCTTTTGTCATTCCAATTGCAGTCCTGATGACAGAGATCAATTCCCCCAGAGGAAATGGCTGCTCTGGAAGGTGGACTCTTTGGCATTATACCCACAGAGGTTCCTTCCTGCCCTATAACATGTCCTCCTCAGCCTCTCCAAGAATTGGCCCATTCAGAACTAGCTGCCCAACCTCTTGAGTAGCCCTGAAAAAGATTGTGTGTGGGGGTGCATTTTGAAGGGGTGCAGAAATGCACTCTCTTGATCTCAAACACCTGCGCATCCTGTTTTGAGTGAGCACAACAAAATGATATATATTAAAAGATGCTCTTTCTAACAATGAGTGGAAGTCCCCCCCCTCTTCTTCAGCAGGTTAACCTTCCATACACTTCCCTTCAGTAGTCTCACAAACAAAAACAGGTTTGCAAAATGATTAATCATCAGGCCTTTTAAATAATCCATCAAGGAAAAACTGCTGTACAGCCCAGAGACGGGACATCTCCTGCCTCTAATAAAGTTCCTGCTCTGTAGCCATTTCAATCCCGAAGCTGCCAAGGAAGAGAAAGGGGTGTGTGTGAGCCCCTCCCTGTCCCCAGTTAATGTTTTGCCATTAATTCCCCTTCCAGCTGACAGCAGATGCAAGCGACGGAGCACCAGACCGAAAGAAGGGTGGTCTCCACATGACCCCCCCCCTCACACTGGAGCTGCTTCCTTCATGCGGGAGAGATTTGCACTCAAGGTAATCGCAGGCGACTGTCTCTGGAGGTGGAGGACGGGGGGGGGGGGAGGACAGCCCTGTTTAGTTATGGCCTTGCATGGGACAGCCTTGTCAACATCGGTGGCAATTTATGGTGTGGGGAACGAAGCACTCAAAGGAATCCGCAGCGCTGGCTGGAGATGAATCAACAGAAAATGGCTTTTCGGAACTGCTGCCCCCTTTCCCCCCCCCCGAGAGGGCACAGGATCCCTGACAGACAGAGAGAAATGTTCCCTGAATTGTCTGCACAGAAAAGGAAGAAGGAGGAGGAGGAGGAGACTGGATTTATACCCCATGGCCCTTCACTACCCAAAGGTGTCTCAGGGCGGCAGACAATCTCCTTTCCCTTCCCCCTCCCCACCACAGACACCCTGTGAGCAATGTTCCCTCTAAGCTGTGGAGTCTTGTGAGCAAAAAATCTACTTTGCATGCTGGTGGCATTAAAGTTGTGAGCCAGCCATTTGGCTGCTGCATAAATTAGTTTGCTCTGGAGCCATCCTGACCTGAGCTGAGACAAAAATCTGTGAGCCGGAGGCTAAAAAACTGAGCTAGCTCACACTGACTCAGCTTAGAGGGAGCAATGCCTGTGAGGTGGGTGGGGCTGAGAGAGCTCTGGCAGGAACTGTTCTTTTTCAAGGACAGACCTATGGCTTGCCCAAGGTCATCCAGCAGCTGCAAGTGGAGGAGGAGTGGGGAATCAAAACTCAGTTCTCCCAGATTAGAGTCTGCGCACTTAACCACAACACCAAACTGGCTCTCACCAACACAACCACCCCTCTGAAGCTGACCCTTTGAGTTCAGCTGAGCCCTGGTATGGGTGAGTTTGAGGGGGGTGGGGACGGCACTAATTCTGCCTCTGACCTTTCAGACAGAGACATTTAAAGGGCAAGAAGATAAGCCAAGTCTCCGGAAAGAGCAGGAAACCTCAGAAGTCTTTGCGGCTTCTCTGCCTTATCTTATCCCCCCCCCCCCACTTGCAGGGTGTCTAATGGAGCCAGGCAAGCAAAGCAGAAGGGGGGGGAGCTCACCCTCTCTCTCCCTGGCCTCCTCTCGGAGTGCCAGTCTTCTTGCCATTTACTTTTGGAAGGGGCTGGGGTGGGGAAAATAACCCTTAGCACACTTTGGTGTAGCCAGTTTGGTGTACTGGTTAAGTGCGCGGACTCTAACCTGAAGAATCGGGTTTGAGTCTCCACTCCTCCTCCACGTGCAGCCAGCTGGGTGACTTTGGGCCAGTCACAGTTCTTTCAGAGCTGTTCTCTCAAGGGCAGTTCTTGGGAGAGCTCTCTCAGCCCCACCTACCTCACAGGGTGTCTGTTGTGGGGAGGGGGGGGGAAAGGAGTTTGTAAGCCGCTCTCCTTGGTGTAGTGGACTCTAATCTGCAAGAACCGGGTTTGATTCCCCACTCCTCCACTTGCACCTGCTGGATGACCTTGGGCAAGCCGTAGTTCTGACAAGAGCTGTTCTTGAAAAAAGGGCAGTTTCTGTCAGAGCTCTCTCAGCCCCACCCACCTCACAGGGTGTCTGTCTGTTGTGGGGAGGGGAAGGGACAGGAGTTTGTAAGCCACTCAGACACCTTTGGGTAGTGAAGGGCAGGGTATAAATCCAGTCTTCTCCTCCTCCTCCTCCCCCTCCTCCTCTTCTTCTTCTGCTTCGGCACAATGATGTTCACAGCAGCTTTCCAGACAGGGCTTCAGTGAGACAGGAGAGAAGGGCCACTGAGAGGGAGGGATGAAGGGGACAAAATTCCTGGGGTCCATCCAAGTCAGCCCAAGAGCCCGTGAAGCCAGAGTCAAGCTGCAGTCAGCCACAATTTATTTTACTTTGAAGGCAGTTGCACACTGCAGCCACAAGGGGTCAGGGAAGGGTAGGGTTGCCAGGTCTGGGCTGGGCAATACCTGGAGACTTTGGGGGTGGAGCCGGGAGAGGGAGGGGTTTGGGGAGGGGAGAGGCCCCCCAGCATGGCGCAATGCCACAGAGTCCGCCCTTCCGAGCAGCCCTTTTCTCCAGGGGAGCTGACCTCTGTCAGCTGGAGATCAGTTGTACAAGCAGGAGATCCCCAGGCCCCACCTGGAGGTTCTGGCAACCCTAGGGAAGGCAGAGCAGAGTAAAAGGCAGTCTCTCTGCATGACTGTCAGCTGGCCTCCCCTTTCTGTAAGGCTGAAGCAAACGCTTGTCAAAGAAGAAGAAATGGGCCTGCACGCGAAAGCTTAGACCCAGAGTAAAACTTGGTTGTTCTTCACGGTGCCCAGTCTGGACTCAAACTTTGTCCTGTTGCTTCAGACCAACATGGCGACCCCACCTGAATCTTGCCCAACAGCTCAGCTGAGCTCGTCAACCAAGCCAACATTGGAGCAAGACAGAAGGTTCCCGGTTCAATCCCCGGCATCTCCAGTTGAAAGGACCAGGCAGTAAGTGATGGGAAAGACCTCCACCTGAGACCTTAAAGCTGCTGCCAGCCTGAGTAGGCAGTACTGACCTTGAGGGACAAATGGTCTGATTCAGTACAAGGCAGCTTCATGTGCGTGTCCACGGTGGGGAGTGTAACCATGTGTGCTTGTAACTGCATTGTTTGTACTGTGCTGCTGCTATGTCTGTCAAATGTCTGTACATCTGTGCATTTGGGATAAGGGCTGCTGTGTGTGTTTGACTGGACTGTTCTGCATCTCATGCCTCTGCATGAGCAAGGTTTGAACTGCCTGGACTACAGAACACGTGCCTCCCTGCATATTCCCAGCGTGCCTCTGGACAAAGAAGGCAAACGCCATTATTGCTCAGTTGGAAACTTGGCAGAACAACAGGTTTCCCCACCATTGCTGAACTGTGGGAAACCACGTAACCCACTCTTCTATCTGGTTTGGCATCACAAAGAACACATCCGTTATTGCCTCTGGAGCAGGCACATCTCTGCAAGTCAAAGGTTGCCAATGGAGACAACGGTTTCACACCTGGCCACATGGCTCCCTTTGAAGTTAGGGTAGAGCATTTGAATATTGCCCCCTTCCCCTCAATTAGGACGTCACAAACCCTGAACCTATAGCATAGAGAAGGGGACGGTCTTCTAGGGGTTTATTGGCCTTAAGCCAAACCCAAAAACAGGCTTTTAAAAAGAGAAACACAGCCTTTGTTTCTCCGGTTAACCCACCCCTCCCCTATCTTGCAACTTAAGTGCTGCAGGTGATTCTTACTGCGTTCTCAGGAGTCACGACCCGAGAACCCGCACGTGGCTTGGCCGGACCAGTCCGTGTGTTTTTAGAGTTCACCCGCTGATACTTAGGCTGCCCCTTCCTTCTACGAGGAGATTTCTTCTCAGCTTGGACCTCAGATAAGTATAAGCGATATCCTGCTGTGTTATCCCCCTTGTCTGTTGAATTTGTTATTTTTTCCATGCTGATTGCTTTCTATATACTATTGTAACTAAGGAACTTGTGTGAATCTGCGTGTGCATCTGTTTTTCGTATGCTTGAGAACTGCTTAGTAAAAGGCAACATTTATTCAGTAAACCTAGTGTGTTGTCTCAATTCCTGGGAAATAGGAGCGTTCGATGGCCAATCCGCCCTCTGGATACACGGGAAAATTACTCACGCCACGCCCACTGTCGTACATAAGTCTGAGTTGGGCATTCGGAACCGTCCTTAGAGGAGGTTCGGTATCAGGAGGGCTTGTGGCTCAGTGGCAGAGCCTCTGCTTGGCATGCAGAAGGTCCCAGGTTCAATCCCCGGCATCTCCAGTTGACAGGACCAGGAAGTAGGTGATGGGAAAGACCTCAGTGGCTCAGTGGAAGAGCCTCTGCTCTGTCTGCAGGAGGTCCCAGGTTCAGTCCCCAGCATCTCCAGTTGAAAAGGACCAGGCAGGAGGTGATGGGAAAGACCTCTGCCTGAGACCCTGGAGAGCTGTAAAGAGGGGCTGTGGCTCAGTGGAAGAGCCTCTGCTTGGCATGCAGAAGGTCCCAGGTTCAATCCCTGGCATCTCCAGTTGACAGGACCAGGCAGGAGGTGATGGAAAAGACCTCAGTGGAAGAGCCTCTGCTCTGTCTGCAGGAGGTCCCAGGTTCAATCCCCAGCATCTCCAGCTGAAAGCACCAGGTAGGAGGTGACGTGAAAGACCTCCTCCGGAGAAAGCTGCTGCCGGTCTGAGTAGACAATACTGACCTCGAGGGGCCAAGGATCCAGTTCAGTACAAGGCAGCATTGTGTACGTTCATCCTAGTCTGTCAGGTTTGCCAGGGGCCTCTGATTGAGAATAAGGCAGCCTTGTGTGGTGAGATCCCCACGGATGCCGCGTGCATGCCTGAAGCCTTGCCCTGCGCTGGTGTCTCTCTGCCCTGAACAACTCACTTCCTGTGGCGGGTGTGCGTGGAGTGGGCGGCTGCGCCCGGCTTCTGCAGTGTGCTTAATTGAAGATATGATAATGGCAGTCTGCCTTGCCGCAGCTGGTGATAGCGGAGGAAGGAGGGGCTGGTGGTGGGGGATTCCATTAAAGGCCTCTGTATGCTCCACCGGCAGCCGGCCTGGCGTGTGCTCTCGATTACCCTGTCATCCCCCTAGGCAGAACTCAATTACAACCTACTGGGCGCAGCAGAGAGCACTCTTCTGAGCTGGCCTCGTATGCCACTAATTCCGAAGGGGACGGCTGAGTGGTAAATCCTCACGGCCTTTCCCAAGTGGCGCTAACGAGAACACAGCACCGCTCCGTGCCCCGATGATGAGCGGGCTCTCCAAGCCTGACTGGGTGCCAACCTCTTCCTTTAGAATGCCACGCTGGGGCCTCCTTGGAAACGGAGGGGGGATGTGGCTTGGTCTGGGGCCAGAGCGGGAGAGTAGCCCCCCTCCTTGTATGTAGGGAGGGGCCGTGAAGCCCCTGCCTGCCTGCAGATGTTCCTGGAATCCCCGACGGTTTCTCTGGTTTAAAGGGGCAGGAGGGAGACCTCAGGGCGGGGGACGTTCTCTCGGCTTGCGGCTCTGGGGAGCTGCTACCAGCCAAAGGCTGGACTCAGCACAGGGTTGCCAGCCTCCAGGTGGGGCCCGAGGTCTCCCAAATTTACAGTGCCTCTCCAGGCAGCAGAGATAAGAACATCAGAAGAGCCCTGCTGGATCAAACCAGGGAGGGTCCATCTAGGCCAGCCTCCTGTCTCACACAGGGGCCAGCCAGTTCCTCTGGAGGGCCAACAACAGGGCACAGAGGCCGAGGCCTTCATAAGGACATCAGAAGAGCCCTGCTGGATCAAACCAGGGAGGGTCCATCTAGTCCAGCATCCCGTCTCACATAGTGGCCAACTAGTTCCTCTGGAGGGTCAACAACAGGGCATAGAGGCTGATGCCTTCAAAAGAACATCAGAAGTGCAATGCTGGATCAGACCAGGGAGGGTCCATCTAGTCCAGCCTCCTGTCTCACACAGGGGCCAGCCAGTTCCTCTGGAGGGCCAACAACAGGGCAGAGAGGCCGAGGCCTTCATAAGAACACCAGAAGAGCCCTGCTGGATTAGTTTCTCATTGGTCACTTCCAGAGTCCTGGTGGGCTATTGTTCTAGAGCTCCAAGCTCAGCCAGTCTCTGGTAGAAGCAGTCCTGGAATATTCCAGTCCTAATACATAACACACGTGCTATTGGATCACTCAGTTGAACTTCAGAAGGTGATGAGTGACTGACAGGGCTGCCATCCAACCAACACATTTAGCCCACCTTGGCATCATCCCCGATTACCATTTCTGTGCATTTCTGTTCACAGTTCCCCCCCCCGACATATTATTGCTATCTCGCCTTCTGTGTAACAAGAAGTGCTGAATATCTGAGCCATTCCATCTATTAGACATATCTGGCAAGAGAAAGTAAGGTACAGAAGGACGGGTGCAGATAATCCACCCTTGTCTGATTCTATTCCTGCTCACCCGCTGTGCCACATGCATTGCCTTCTGGGAAAGACAAAGGCTTTGCCCGCATTGCACCCAAAGATGCTGTGGCTGGTCTTCTCCCCTCCCTCCACACAGGCCTTGTGACAGGCAGAGCAGAGACTGGGTCCAAAAATAAAAACAAGACCAAGAGCCACACAGGGAGACAAGAGGAGGACCAGATCTCTAGTCTGAGAGGATCTTTAATCTAAAAGCAGCCCGGGGCACGGGGGTGGGGGGAGACCCAGTTATAAGCCAGTTTGGTGTAGAGGTTAGGAGCACAGACTCTAATCTGGGAGAACTGGGTTTGATTCCCCACTCGTCCACATGCAGCTGCAGGTGTGACCTTGGGTCGGTCACAAGTTCTCTCAGAGCTGTTCTCACAATGGCAGTCCTCGAGAGAGTTCTCTCGGCTGTTGTCGGGAGGGGAAGGGAAAGGAGTCTGTAAGCCGCTCCGAGACTCCGAGTGAAGGGTGGGGTATAAATCCAATCTCTTCTTCTTCTTGCAAATCCTCCCTCTGCACCAGGCCAGCCCTGCAGGGACTCCTGGGCTTAGCTTGCCCCCAAGATGATTGCTGCCAGTGCCACCACCTTCTTTCCTTCCTCAAGTGATGCCAGCCCTGCCCAACTTGCTTCCAAACCAGCTGGAATGCCCCTGGCTATCTCAACCCCCAGTTGCTCCAAAGCAGCTGGTGGAGATTTGAAAAGAAGAACTAAGGTTGTTGGCTTTATTTGCCAGCGACAACTGCAGCAACCATTCGTGTGCCGAGCACATTACAGAGCAGCAACCAGTGGCCAGTCCCTGCCCCGAGCAGCTTACAGTCTAAAAAGAAACCAAGGGAAGGTCAATGCTTCGTGGAGCAGGCTGAGAGAGGCCGTTCCCACCCGTAGATTGTTCCCATCTCTGTCCGTCTCTTCCCAGCATGTCCCACGAATCCTCCCCCTGGCTGCCTTTGCTGCCTTTGGGGCTTGGAAGCCAAGCAGTCAGCCCCCCACATCTGGCTCTGAGACTGAACAGCAGGACCGGGGAAGGTGGAAAAATTCGCCCCCTGCAGAGAGTTAATTATCTGCACATTCCCCCTCCTGGCCTTCTTGCTAATCTGAAACCATCCAGCTATAATTTCCAGCCGTCGGTTTGCATTATACCTTCCGCCGCTAATGTAGCAGAAAGCTGGCGCAGAGCGGCTCGAGGACGGCCTGAAGCCTTCCGTCAAGGTGCTCCTTTTACCTGCACTAGCTCTGTCTCCACCCCAGCTGGGATCCAGGCCGCAAAGAGCCCCTCGAACGCCTGCATCCTGAAGGCCCATGGGTGAAAGTCCTTCTGGAGGCGGGCCAGGGGTCAGCCTAGCCAATTTGGCCACTCAATGACAGATCATTTGGGAGAGAGCTAGCACGGTGTGTGCTGGACTAGGACCTGGGCGATCCAGGTTCGAATTCCCTACTCTGCCATGGGGAAGCTTGCCGGGCGACCTCAAGCCAGTCACATACTCTGAGCCTAACCTACCTCACAGGGTTGTTGTGAGGAAAAAATGGAGGAGAGGAGAACGATGTAAGCCACTTTGGGGAGAAAAGCAGGGTGTGGAAGGAGGGAGGGAGGGAGGGAGGGAGGGAGGGAAGGAAGGAAGGAAGGAAGGAAGGAAGGAAGGAAGGAAGGAAGGAAGGAAGGGGATAGATAGATAGATACTGCCCATGGTGATTTACTAGTAAGAAAGAATACACTCTGTACATTCTCAGTGGCATGCTGTTCACATCTTCCTTGTCACTTCCTGCATCCTGGGACTGAACTCTGCCACTTAAGGACAGGTTCAAACTGAGCATCAAGAGCAGAGGCATTCTCAGAGCGGGGCAGAAGATACAGTGTTTTGCCTAGGGAAAAAGATCTGCCCCATCTCAAAAGTTTGGGGGGGCAACAGTGGGAGGGCTTCTGGTGTCCTGGCTTCACTGCTGGACCTCCTGATGGCCCCTGGTATTTTTGGCCACTGTGTGACACAGAGTGTTGGACTGGATGGGCCATTTGGCCTGATCCAACATTGGTGTCTCTTATGTTCTTATGTTAAGAGCAGAGGTCCATCAGTGGCTATTAGCCACAAGGGATAGATAGGAACTCTCAGTCTGGGGCAAGTGGTGCTCTGTCTTCTTGGTTCTTGGGGGGAAAGAGGGGGAGGGCTTCTGGACTTCTGGCCCCACTGGTGGACCTCCTGGTGGCCCCTGGTATTTCTGGCCACTGTGTGACACAGACTGTTGGACTGGATCAGCCACTGGCCTGATCCAACATTGGCTTCTCTTATGTTCTTATAATCTGATGAAATCAGGTTGGACCGTCTAGGTCAGCACCACACACAAATTCTTTAAATCGGGAATTGGAAGTTCTCGCTTTCCCCCCAGGATTTTCGGCCTTAACCTGGAGGCAGTGAAACAACCACAAAATATCCCGTGAAATAACTATGTTCAAGGTCTGCTACCACTCAAGGTTTTTATAAAGGCGTACGTTTAACACAATGCATAAATCAAAAAACAATGCATGAAATAAACGTTCCAGTTAGCTTATGACATTTAACACTAAGGCTTAGAAAAATACACAAAAAGCCTTCCCAGTCAGACCAATGAATAGGCTATACACAGTCCATAGATACACTGTGGTCTTCTTGATTTTTTCTCAGTTGCCAACTTCCAGGTCTGCAAGGAGGCTGTAACAGGCTGGCTGACTTCTCTTGTCGGCCGCGAGAGTTTCGACTGTGTTTCTTCTTCAGAGCCAAATTCTTATGGAACTAATAACAAAGCAAGCAAACATCAAGTGTACAATATTAATAACATTTCAATAATCAATGTTTCCAATCTGGCACCCAATTTACCCATACTGTTTAAACATTCTTCTTTCTCCCAAATGGGCTCATACACTCCTAATGACAAATGGTTCTTGCATGCACTGCCTCATCTGGCATACTTAAGGCTAATTGTGTCCATATCATTACTGATGCCAGAGTACATTTAAAGTCACAGACAGTATATAACAAAAGTATGAGGTTAGAAATAGGAGGAAAAGTCAAGTTCATTATCTAACCTGGAGGCAGCAGATCCAGCAGCACCGAAAGGGTGCCTGGTCTACGACCCCCTGCTGGGAAATGCCCCCCCCCCCCCGCCCCCCCCCACAGCTGCAGGACCACGAAAAAGATTTCTTATGTAACCTCCAAGTACCACTCCAAGCCATCACTCACCTTTTGCTTAAGCAACTCCATAAATGGAGAGACTGTCATTCATTTAGGTATCTTTCGGTTCTAAAGCAATTTTCCATGCAATTTGCCTCCCAGCCCTCCCAGCTTCTATAGTTTGGTGCAGTGGTTAAGTGCGTGGACTCTAATCTGGGAGAACCGGGTTCGATTCCCCACTCCTCCACTCACAGCTGCTGGATGACCTTGGGCAAGCTGTAGTTCTAATAAGAGCTGTTCTTGAAAAAGAGCCATTTCTGTCAGAGTTCTCTCAGCCCCACCTACCTCACAAGGTGTCTGTTGTGGGGAGGGGAAGGGAAAGGAGTTTGTCAGCCGCTCTGAGACACCTTTAGGTAGTGAAGGTTGGGATATAAATCCAATCTCCTCCTCCTCCTCCTCTTCTTCTTCTTTGGTGTAGTGGTTAAGTGCATGGTTAAGAGTTTGGTGTAGTGGTTAAGAGCGTGGACTCTAATCTGGGAGAACCGGGTTCGATTCCCCACTCCTCCACTTGCACCTGGCTGGATGACCCTGGGCAAGCCATAGTTCTGTCAGAGCTGTTCTCTCAAGGGCAGTTCCCTCAGAGTTCTCTCAGCCCCACCTCCCTCACAGGGTGTCTGTTGTGGGGAGGGGAGGAGAAAGGAGTTTGTAAGCCACCCTGAGACTCCGAGTGAAGGGTATAAATCCAATTTCTTCTTCCTTCTTCAGGTCGGCAAACTGAAGGCTTCCTTCCTCAAATTGACTCACCTCACCTTTTCTGACCTATGGCAACCCTCTGAATTAGAGAGCCAGTTTGGTGTCCTGGTTAAGTGCACGGACTCTAATCTGGAAGAGCTGGGTTTGATTCCCCACTCCTCCTCCACGTGCACCTGGCTGGATGACCTTGGGCAAGCCATAGTTCTGATAAGAGCTGTCCTTGGAAAAGAGCAGTTTCTGTCAGAGCTCTCTCAGCCCCACCTCCCTCACAGGGTGCCTGTTGTGGGGAGGGGAAGGGAGAGGAGTTTGTAAGCCACTCTGAGACTCCCTTGGGTAGTGAAGGGTGGGGCATAAATCCAATCTCCTCCTCCTCCTCCTCTTCTTCTTCTTCTTGTTCTGCCAGGGAGATGGGTTGAGATGCCCGCCTGTTTTGCCTGGCAGGGGATACTCTGTAGCTGCTGGTGTCTGCTTTGCACAGATGCCCATTTGCAAAGGACTGCCCAGACTCTGGGCATTTCTTTCGTTTTTGGTGCTACAGCTATATCCCACAGGAACAGGCGCACGAGAGGCTGCCTTCCACTGAATCAGACCCTCGGTCCGTCAAGGTCCGTTCTGCGTCACCTCAGACTGGCAGCGGCTCTCCAGGGTCTCAGGCAGAAGGCCTTTCACGTCATCTCCGGCCTGGTCCTTTTTTAAACTGGAGAGGCCGAGGATTGTAGCTGGGATCTTCTGCCTACAAAACAGAGGCTCTTCCACTGAGCCGCAGCCCCTCCCCACAATCACTCTGTTTTGAAATGAACACCTGAAACCCGCTAACTGAGGGTCCGTCTGGGGTGAAATGCATTGGGGGGGGGAAGAGAAAGTTGTCGGAGGAGCGCTCAGAATGTCAGGATTCTGCCCTAATGTCAGGATTCTGCCAGTTTGGTGTTGTGGTTAAGTGCGCGGACTCTAATGTGGGAGAACTGGGTTTGATTCCCCACTCCTCCTCCACTTGCACCTGGCTGGATGACCTTGGGCAAGCCACAGTTCTGTCAGAGCTGTCCTTGAAAAAGAGCAGTTCCTGTCAGAGCTCTCTTAGCCCCACCCACCTCACAGGGTGTCTGTCTGTTGTAGGGAGGGGAAGGGAAAGGAGACTATGAGCCGCTCTGAGGGCGGGGTATAAATCCAATCTCCTCCTCCTCTTCTTCTTCTTCCCCCCTGTCAAATTAAAGACCTCAAATAAATTAGCACACATGCGCTGGAAAATTAAAACCAGCTGTGTGGGCAGGATGTACCCACAAGAGTGATGTGCCTGGCAGTTTGCCCTGGAGTTGCTGGAATAGAGCAGAGGCCCCGTGTGGGATGGCCCTTGGAGGATATCTGGATGAGACACACACACAGCCGTGGACGTGGCCTGGTGTCCCGCCGGTGCAGTTGTTCGGATGAGGTCATTTTCTCAAGGGGATTCAGCAGATGGAGCAGAGTTACAGGGAGAGAAAGGAGGACAGTAAATGAGAGGTGCCAGGAAACGTTTCTCAATAAAGTCCCTGCTTAAAAGGTCTCCTGATATCTTATTCTTGTTGTGGAAGCCACACGTGGGGCCTGGCTTTCTCCCGCAGGCCTGAAACACGAAGACTGGCGTGTGTCGTCCTGTGACAAACCTCCGACAGCCCTTTAAACACCTGGATCTGCTTGAGTTGCATTTGTGGCTCAGGAGGTTCTTTGGCACGTGCTTGGACAACTGGAGTCCAGAGACCTGGACAGCTGTGTGGGCCAGTCTCTGTTCGGAAAGCACCATTATAGGACTGCCAACCTCCAGGTGGGGCCTGGAGATCTCCCAGAATTACAACAAATCTCCAGACAGCAGAGATCCGTTCCCCTGGACCAAACGGCTCCTTTAGAGCAGGGGTGTCGAACTCATTTGTCATGAGGGCCGGATCTGACATAAATGAGACCTCGTTGGGCCGGGCCACGTGCGTCATAAAATGTAACTCCCGGTAGCGGAGATATAAACTTTATAAAGGACACCAACACAAACGTAGGTGTTTTTTTTTTACTTAAAATAAAAACATGCTTAAAACATCAGCACTCTTGCAATATTTTGTTTATTTAACAGTGTCTGATAACTGACACCTCTGGCTCTGAATTATTGCATCAAAATGTCTGAGCTGTTGCAATCCTGAGTATGCTGTTCAGGTGTGTATCTGTAAGCTGCAAATGATGTGCCAGGAGCAGAAGAACTGGAAGAAGCAGAAGACAGCCAGTTACACTGTGTGTCATGCCTGCCCTTGACTCAGCCCCAGAGCCAGCTCCTGACAGCCTAAGAGGGGAGGATAAGAACATAAGAACATAAGAGACGCCAATGTTGGATCAGACCAAAGGCCCATCCAGTCCAACACTCTGTGTCACACAGTGGCCAGAAATACCAGTGCCATCAGGAGGTCCAGCAGTGGGGCCAGGACATTAGAAGCCCTCCCACTGTTGACCCCCCCCAGCACCAAGAAGACAGAGCATCACTTGCCCCAGAGCCCCTAGCTATACCTTGTGGCTAATAGCCACTGATGGACCTCTGCTCCATATGCTTATCTAATTCCCTTTTGAAGCCATCCATGCTTGTAGCACCCACCACTTCCTGTGGCAGTGAATTCCAAGTGTTAATCACTCTTTGGGTCATGCATTTCCCCAGCTAAGCTCACTGTTGGGTGAGGGGGGGCTGTGATCTCAAGGTGTGGTTGATGCTCTCCATGGTCCTACCACCCCAAATTCTTGAACGGTTGGCTCACTGATGTCTTCCTACAATCCTGCTCGTTAGTACTCTGACAACAGGTAGCCTGCTGCATCCAGGTGTTGTCCACTGAAATGACTATGAGTGCAAGATTTGGTCTCTTCCCTGTTGCCAGCTTCAGTTAGGTGTTGACTACAGGCCAAATCCAGGCATCTACACAGCATATTTTCTTTGGGAGGGACATTGGCTGGGCAGTAGAGCATCTGCTTTATACCCAGAAGGTCCCAGGTTCAACCCCCCAGCATCTCCAGTTAAGAGGATCAGGGAGTAGGTGATCAGGTGAAGAACCTTTGCCTGAGAACTTGGAAAGCCACTGCCTGTAATATACGAGGCTGACTTTGATAGACCAAGTGCCAGTCTCCATGGATGGCAGCTTCAGGTAAGCTCACACACTCTTGAAATGCACTGGGAATAATACAAGATGATTTCTCCAAAAGTCACAAGTCACCTTCTGCATTTTAGAGGTATGACTTCCATATTCAAGCCCCTGGAATCTGAGAACTTCCATCACCTGTTGATCTGCTGGGAGTGATGTGTCCAGGGTCCAAGCTTGTCCAAGATAAGGTGGTTACCATTGCCTACCAGCTGGTTAGCTACCTGAGCCTTGGATGAAGAGGGACCCTGCTCTTCTTCTCCTTCTCCACCCCCATTAGGGGGTGGGGCCATGGGTGGCTGAAGACCCCCCCACACACTGTGTCGCCCGGGGCAGCTGCCCATGTTGGCCATTAGCTAAGATCACCCCATTCCATAGTACAGCCTCATTAGCTGCTGTCGGACCTTACAAGCAGAGGGATAAGTAGGGAGGGACTCACCAGGCATCCATCTTTTTGGGGTCACGGACGATTTTCTTACAGCACTCGATGTCATCTCTGATGTCATCATTTGTGAAGCCTGCAGAGAAAAATTGTTGGGAAACAAAGGGGCTTAAAATGTAGTGCTTCTCTCAATCCCGCTCTGCAAATGCCTCTCTGGATTGGATCCACTAGGGTGTTTTCATGGACAGGGAATTCTTCTGGGCACTTTCTCACTTTCTTCATTCTCATGATGCCAAAACTCCCCCCCCCACATGCAGTACCTAGGGGGGCAGGTGAGAACATCATACTCTGGGAGGAGTGGCTGCTCCACAGGGGACCAGGTAATGGCAGGAAGGTGGCCACTGGGGGACGAAGGGATGGAACCCTCCTTCCAAAACATCTCCACCCTCCACATTCAAGAAGCGAGCAGTGACTTCCGAACACTCCCCCCCTGCCACCAGTTTTGTGAGTCTTTAAGGTGCTCCTGGACTCTTGCTCGTCCAAGGGCCCCACTGCCTCCCTGGCTGGTTTCCTGTTTCTAATGTATTTGAAGAAAGTTTTATTGTTGGTAAAACTTTAAGTGCCTTTAAGAGCTGAAGAAGCATCAGGATCTGCACCTACTGTAAGTACTGAGGAGGATACACAGCAAGCTGAGTCAACTACAGGACGGTTTGCACCTGGGATTGAGCAGGCCATAAGCAGCTCACCACCTGCATCTCCCCCACCTGTAAGTAGGCTTAGGGATCAGAGACATCAGGAGTTGGCTAGCCGACGAAAAGAAGCATGTTCAAGAGGGCAATCCAAAAGTCTCTCCCCTGCTGCCCACAGGAGCAGCTCTCTGCCCTCCTGCAAGGGACAGGCCTTCAAATACTTCCAGAGAGCCATCCGGTCCCCCCTCAGCCTCCCCTTCTCCAGACTGAACATTCCCCAGTCCCCCCTCAGCCTTTCCTCACAGGGCTTCTTGGTCTCCAGGCTGATCATCCTCGTCGCTCTCCTCTGCACCCCCTCCATTCGGTCCACATCCTTTTTGAAGTGAGGCCTCCAGAACTGCACACAATACTCCAGGTGCAGCCTGACCAATGCAGTGTACAGTGGGACTATGACATCTTGCGATTTGGATGTTATGCCTCTGTTGATACACCCCAAGATCGCATTTGCCAATTATGTTGCTGCATCACACTGGCTGCTCATGTTTAACCTACTTCAATATGCCCAAAACGTGTTGGGTCGTGGGTGTGTGACCAGCAGGGGTCATTTCCTGCCGGACCGCACAGGAGCGGAGCTTCGGCAGTAAGGAGCCCAGAGGGCAGGCACATGCAACAAGCCCTGCCCCCTGCTCCCAGCAGCCCTCAGTTGGGCCACAAGGAGCAAGAAGCAGCCAGGTAAGTTGCAAAGCCCCCTCCGGGCCCGCCTTCAGGTACAAGCTCTCCCTCCTTTGTGAGGACAGTTCTGTGCATCCCCCCCCCCCACCAGCCGACAGCACAAACTCCAGTGGCACCTTTAAGACCAAGTTTTATTCAGGTACAAGCTCTCCCTCCTCTGTGAGGGCAGAGCTGCACGTTCCTCCCCCCTCCCATACCTAGCAGTCCAAAAGAGTCCAGTGGAGCCTGAGCGGTGGGTGTTGCCTTCTGACACACTTCCGGTGATGTCAGGGGGTGTGGCACATGCAAATGAGTTATGCTAATGAGCTCCTCACCTCTTTTTCTACAAAATGACCCCTGGTGAGCAGACTCGTCATTAGATGTACACCAGGAGAACTCACCTTAAAAAGTGCTCATTTGCTTGTTGCCGCTCCGCCTGGAGCCAGAGAAAAGGGGCAAAAAGCCCCCTCCCGCTGCCCTTTCCACTAGTGAATGCGGAGTGGTAGGGAGACAGGAAACTCCTTTTCTCCACCTTGTAGCCCCTAGTAAATGAGCACTTTTTAAGCTGAGTTTCCCCTGATGTACATCTGGCCATGAGTCCAGTCAGGTACCAGTGTTGACATGTTTCAGGTGTATCGTGTAGCTATATCCTAAGAAGGGATAACCATCTTCAGTTATTGAACAAGGCAGTAGCTAGCAAATCTGACACCTCCCCAGGCTCAGAAAACATTGCTTTTTTACCGGCAAATGTCGTAGTCATTTTGAGCTCAGTTCCAGATTACGGACCCTGTGACACAGGTGTGCTAAGGCAAGTGCCTCAGGCAGAGGTTTTTCCCCCCCATCAGCGACTGCTTGGCCTTTTAGCTGGAGATGCTGGGGATTGAACCGGTGATCTTCTGCATGCCAAGCGGAGGCTCTTCCACTGAGCCACGGACTCTCTCCCAGCACCATTGTCTGGAATCGGTTAGCCAATAAGAGCAGGACTACTGGAGCATGATGCCCTTTACTTTAAATTGATTATGCTGTATGCTAATATGCTGGCTATACGTATGGACTGGTAATTTCCATTTCAATATATCTGAGGAAGTGTGCATGCACACAAAAGCTTACGCCTTGAATAAAACTCAGTTGGTCTTAGAGGTGCCACTGGACTCGAACTTTGTTCTATAGATCTAGATAATTTGTCTCCTCTAAGACCACCTATTTGCTCTTTCTAGAGTGCTCCCCCCCAGAAATGTCATCCTCCTTGCTGCTTGAAAAGCCCACAGGGACCCTTCTTCTGCTGGAAGAAGAAGAAAAAGAGGAAGAAGAGGAGGAGGAGGAGACTGGATTTATATCCCACCTTTCAATACCTAAAGGAGTCTCAGAGCGGCTTACAAACTCCTTTCCCTTCCCCTCCCCACAACAGGCACCCTGTGAGGCAGGTGGAGCTGAGAGAGCTCTTGAGAGAACTGCCCTTGAGAGAACAGCTCTGAGAGAACTTGTGACTGACCCAAGGCCACCCAGCTGGCTGCAAGTGTAGGAGTGGGGAATCAAACCCGGTTCTCCCAGATTAGAGTCCGCGCACTCAACCACGACACCAAACTGGCTCTGTGAGAAGCTTTTGCACTTCGAGAAGCATGCAGAACTTAGCAAACAAGAAAGTCTTAATTTAAATCTTTGGAATGATTCTCCCTGAATGGCAGCAAACCGCCGACCTAAATTGCATTTGCTTCTCCCTCGTTTCGGAGAGAGAGATACAAAACCCGAAGAGTGTTCTCCTTCTTGTAAGCAATAAGGGAGAAGGGGGAGGGGATTGGGCGGGGGGGGGGAGCTGGCTTTGTGGAAGGGATCCTCCCTCCCAGCCTCTCTGAAAGGAACTCTGGGAGTGCTTTAATCTGAACTGTGTATCTAATGTGAGCAGAAATGCCTGTTGTTTTGCAAATGCTTTCAGTGGGATAGACAAGCCTCCCCCGCCGCTGCCCTTTGACATGCTTTGTAAAAACGTTTTGTTCTTCATTTCGACTGCCCTCCCCGGCTCCCGGCCTCAGTCGCCCTCTTTCGCTTAACCCACCCCCGCGCTGTTGCTGCCCAGGCAAATTGGCTTGATTGCGTGGCCTTCTCAGGTCATCCCCTCAGTCTGATCGAGTTGAGGAAGGATGAAGAAGTTCCACACCCTTCTGCCTCTAGAGGCTGCACCCCTTCCCGGCTCATTCCATTCGCAGCTAGGGGGTTGCAACCAGGGTTCCCTCTAAGCTGAGTTAGTGTCAGCTAGCTCACAGTTTTTTAGCCTACGGCTCGCACGTTTTTGTCTTAGCTCAGGAAGGGATGGCTCCAGAGCAAAGTAATTGATGCAGCAGCCGAATTGCTCGCTCACAGCTTTAAGGCCGGTAGCTCACAAAGTAGAGTTTTTGCTCACAAGACGCCACAGCTTAGAGGGAGCATTGGTTGCAACGGCCACTCAGAGAAGGCTGTGCCAGGCGTCTGAAGACAGCTTCAGCGGCACACAGAACCACGTTTCATGCCGAGTGTTGCCAACGTTCGGCAGGCCTGCAGGAATTCGCAGTGGATGGGAAGCAGCTTGTAAACATCAAGTGAGATTCATGATCAAAATCTCATCAAAGCGAGCCACGGGACTCCGTTTCCTCGGTCTGAACGAATAAGCTTAATAAGATGTTTCCATGGCTAGGTGATGGGGCCTGCGGTGTGAGAGAAAGCCGTCCTTTGAAAGGCAGGGGGTGCCGGCGGGAAGGCTGGCTGTGCTCGGAGTCCTTTGCAAAAGGGCCGGTGAATATTGAAGGTTTCCTCTTCGCTTTAGACGGCTCCCTTCTATAAAAGACACTCAAAAACAAATGCATGACTCAGTAAAGAGCAGCTCCTTCTTCCTCTTTGTGCTTTCCAAACAAGACCCAAGAAATAGAATGCAAAAATAGGGAAGAAGAAGAAGAAGAAGAGATTGGATTGACACCCCGCCCTTCACTACTCAAAGGAGCGGCTTACAATCTCCTTCCCCTTCCCCTCCCCACAACAGACACCCTGTGAGGTAGGTGGGGCCGAGGGAGCTCTTGACAGAAACTGCTGTTTTTCAAGAACAGCGCTGAGAGAACTTGTGACTGACCCAAGGTCATCCAGCCAGGTGCAAGTGGAGGAGAGGGGAATCAAACCCGGTTCTCCCAGATTAGGGTCCACGCACTCAACCACTACGCCAAACTGGGTCTTCCTAAGACAGGAGTGGGCAAATTTTCAGTGGGAGAGCCGTATCCTGGAGTCCAGTCCCTTCTGAGGGCTCCGGGTGGGGCAAACAGGGACTAGGGTTGCCGTAGCAGGAGACCTCCCACCAGTAACCCCCACTGCCCACCGTCAGCCAGCCCAGGGGGAGGAAAATAAAAGTTAAAAATGGCCAAAAAAAAAATGAGGAGGGGAGCAACGCTCCCTCTAAGCTGTGGAGTCTTGTGAGCAAAAATTCTACTTTGTGAGCTCCTGGCATGAAAGTGGTGAGCGAGCGATTGGGCTGCTGCATCAATCAGTTTGCTCTGGAGCCCCATCCTTCCTGAGCGAGCACGAAAATGTGTGAGCTGGAGGCTTTAAAAACTGTGAGCTAGCTCACACTAGCTCAGCTTAGAGGGAGCACTGGATGGAGCAATGCTCCCTGTAAACTGTGGAGTCCCGTGAGCAACAATTCTACTTTGTGTGCTACCGGCATTAAAGTTGTGAGCGAGCGATTTGGCTCCTGCATGAACCAGCTTGCTCTGGAGCCATCCCTTCCTGAGCGGAGACAAAAAAATGTGAGCCAGAGGCTAAAAAACTGTGAGCTAGCTCACACTCACTTGGTTGAGAGGGAACCCCGGAGGGGAGGTTCTATGGGATCCCGGATTGTTACCTTGCTGCAGGTGTGCATCAAAGCGTTGAAAAGCAGGGGGAGAGAATCTCAATAAAGGGGCATTTATTACTTGATGCTCTTCCCCAACAGGCCTCTTTCCCATCTGTTTAGGCCCTGAGGCTGAGCCGGGCCTCCAGAGCTTTGCCCTCTGTTAGGGTTGCCAGCCTCCAGGTGGGGCCTGGAGATCTCCCAGAATTACAGGTGGTCTTCAGATGACCCCTGAAGAAAACCCCTGCTTTGGAGGGTGAGAGGCTTTGTACCCCGCTGAGGTCCCCCATATCCCCAGACCCCACCCTCCACAGGCTCTGCCTCCCCCATTCTTCAGGAATCCCCCAAACTCAGAGTTGGGAAAGTCTGCCCCTCTTAGACACCCCGAACATGACTATGGTGGCAGAGGTGGAGTGGAGTGGTGTGACCCAAGTTTGTGCCTCTGCTCTGCCGTGAAGCTTGCTGGGAGACCTGGGGGCCAGTCACTCTCTCCGAGCCTCACCTGCCTCACTGGTCTGGGGCAAAAAGGGCCCAGAGGGGCACCCAGCCAGCTCTGCTTCCCCCCCCCCCAGTCCTCTTCCACCTCCGGGTCTCTTCTTGGCACTCACCGCAGCTTCCTTGAGCATGTGGCCGGAGCAGGATCCGCCACTAAGAGGAAATGAGTCTCTGGCGTAGTCGAGCAAGGAGGGCCCGGGGAAGACCACCGGTAATGCTCCCCAGGCCCTCTCCCCATCAAGTCCCAAATATGAACATGTCGCAGGTCATTAAAGCACGCCATGCCGGCATTAAACTGGAATGGCCCCAGCCGCTCTCGGGGACCGGTAATTGGCAAATGCAACGTGCGTGAATTGCCTGCGGTGCGGGGGTGTGTGTGTGTAAATCTGAGGGGACTGTGGGAGGCTGATCGGAGAGATGCGCTGAAGCTCCTTCTCCTCTGCTTTTGTGGCCAGCAGAGCGGGACCTTTAAAAAAAAAAAAAAAAGCATTTCTCTCCATGGCCATTTCTGATCTTGTTTGGTGGTTTGGTGTAGTGGATAAGTTTGGTGCAGTGGTTAAAGTGCGCGGACTCTAATCTGGGAGAACCGGGTTTGATTCCCCACTCCTCCACTTGCACTTTGCTGAATGACCTTGGGCAAGCCATAGTTCTTATAAGAGCAGTCCTTGAAAAAGAGCAGTTTTTGTCAGAGCTCGCTCAGCCCCCCCTGCCTCACAGGGTGTCTGTTGTGGGGAGGGGAAGGGAAAGGAGTTTGTCAGCCGCTCTGAGACTCCAAGTGAAGGGCGGGATGTAAATCCAATCTCTTCCTCTTCTTCTGATCTGGGAGAACTGGGTTTGATTCCCCACTCCTCCACTCGCAGCTGCTGGATGACCTTGGGCAAGCCGTAGTTCTGATAAGAGCTGTTCTTGAAAAAGAGCAGTTTCTGTCAAGAGCTCTCTCAACCCTGCCTGCCTCACAGGGCGTCTGTTGTGGGGAGGGGGGGGGAAGGAGACTGTAAACCGCTCTGAGACTCCTTTGGGCAGTGAAGGATGGGGTATAAATCCAATCTCTTCTTCCTCTTCCTCCTCTTCTTCTTCTTGAAGTCTGGCCAGCCAACCTCGTGAGCTGATTCACCGCGGCCCGCCTCTTCTTCCCTGGTCTACTTCTCTCCCCACTGGGGTCACCAACTCTGAGCTGGGAAGTTCCTGGGGATTTGGGGGTGGAGCCAGGGGAGGGTAGAGCTTGTGGAGGGGAGTGTTGGGTGAACTGGTATAGTTAGGCCAGTGCCCACTGGTTAGCAGAGGGCTTTAACACAGCTGCACACGCAGGAACATCTTTGTGCACCAGCCAGGTGACCAAGCTGCACAGAGCCACTTTTCTACTTTAAGTCGGATAATAGTGGCTTTATTCTAGAACTACAATCTAGATAGGAAAGCTTAGAGATAGGACAGGTTTCTGACTTACTAAGGATGGACTCAGATGGGGAGGGGCTATCCGTGATGGTGCCAAGATGAGGACAGTGCGTCCTCCTTCATGGTGCGTGCAGGGAGAAGGATGTTCTGGGGACATAGGGTTGCCAGATTCCTTGCCTCTACCTGCGGGTGTTTGGAGGACTTTGCGCTGTCTCCTGTCTCAGACTCGAGAAGACGGCACCAAAGAGTTTAGAGAGATAGCGAGGTCAGGACATGTAAAAGCATCTTTTCCGTCCTGCTATCTGATCCGTTCCTTTGAAGTAGAATGCTACCCTTAGGGGCAATTTCCTCTGCTTCCGCTCCCTCACTCTCTCTCTCACTCTCCTCTCTCTCTCTCGCAGGCACAAAATTATTCATTTTAAAATTTAGCATATTTATACCCCGCCCTCCCCGTGAACGGGCTCAGGGCGGCTTACAAAGTCGGTACAATGTACCTGGTATACATAAAACAATTAAAACAGTTTAAAAACAGTTAAACGATCATACATTTAAAATGCACGCAGTACTGATCTCCGTTTATTAAGCTTTGAATGGTGCGGCCTAAACGGCAGTCACAGTTCCAGTTCCCCCAGTTTCCCCAGTCAGCGGCCTTCTGGCCACCTGCGGAGACACAGCTCTCTCTCTATCCATATCCCCAGGGCCGTATCCATACCATTGGTCAGATGGTAACAATTGGTGGTCGTGGTAGTGGCAGCTCCTAGTTGAAAGCCTGGTGGAAGAGCTTCGTCTTGCAACCCCCTGCGGAACTGTAAAAGGTCCCTTACAGCCCTGATCTACAAGCATGGACGGCTACAAGCATGGACGGCTTCAAAAGGGAATTAGATAAGCAGAGGTCCATCAGTGGCTCTTAGCCACAAGGTATAGATAGGGGCTCTGGGGCAAGGGATGCTCTGTTTTCTTGGTGCTTGGGGGGGACAACAGTGGGAGGGCTTCTGGTGTCCTGGCCCCACTGGTGGACCTCCTGATGGCACCTGGTATTTCTGGCCCCTGTGTGACACAGAGTGTTGGGCTGGATGGGCCTTTGGCCTGATCCAACATTGGTGTCTCTTATGTTCTTATCTCTTCCAGGAGCTCATTCCACCAGTGAGGAGCCGCCACTGAGAAGGCCCTGGCCCTGGTGGCCCCAAGCCTGGCATCCTTGGGGCCTGGAATGACTAACCGATGTTGCAACCCCGACAGTAGTGCTCTCTGGGGTCTATATGGGGAAAGGCGGTCCCTCAGGTATGTCAGACCCTGGCCATATAGGGCTGTAAAGGTAAGTACCAGCACCTTGAAGCAAATTCGGTATGCTATTGGCAGGTGCTTGATCTCCATCTTGCACCATGGAGGCTGGACACGCATCCAGCATCCAACACCATCCGGCTAGTTAGAACAGGCAATCTGTATCTATCTCTTGCCTGAACTCTCAAGCATGAATTTCCTTTAATAAATGTTCCTTGTTAGTTTTAGAACTGGCTGCTGACTCCGTGTGACTTTGTAAGTCCGTTGCCACACCCAGCCCCAAGCTCTGCTGCGTTGAAGCCCTTGAGCACTCTTCTGGTTTTCCGTGGTTCCCTGGCAGTACCTAGTCCAGAGAATCCAACAGCGGGGACACTCCGAGGGGGCGGGGGATGTCGCACAACGTCCCCAATGTGACGATATCACACCGGAAAAGTCACACAGGGATGCGCTGTTATTTGGGTGAAATGCTCTGGTGGCCATGTGGTGAGAAAGGGACTTATTTCCACGGCTGGGCGTCTGGTGAAGTGATTGGTAAATTTTGGACCCAAATACAAGGCCAAATTCATAAGATCACTGGTTATTGGATTCTCAAGACCCCTGAACTGTACCTTCTCAATGTGTGGGAATCATTGCAATGTTCCCACGGTAAAACAAGACCTTATTATGTTAATGTTAATTGCTGCTAAATGTGTGTTATTGCTTCACACTGGAAATCGACACCCAATTCCATCACTGCAAGAATGGTTCATAAAATTGTGGGACCTATTTATTCTGGACAAGATTACAAAACAATTTAAATAAGTCCCTCGAATCAGCCCAGCCTTCTAGGGAAATGGTACCCCTTGTTACACAAGCATTGGTCAGGCATCTCAAATAGTTGTTATGTACTAGACGAGAATCAGATCTCTCTTCTCTGCTCACATTGAATGAACTGTAATTATTCCTTTTCATGCTATATTGAAGGATCTAATGCTAATTTATATCTGTTAAGATGTGTGTGATATTCGGAGCTTTGCTTGTATTCATCTTTTGCTGTTCTTTGTTGATTGCAATCCATTCTAGTCTCAGTTTGTAATACTGTATATTGTTCAACAATTTAAAAAAACAAACAAAAACCATAGAGTTTGCCCAAATACCAGAGCTTCCCCCACGTAACGTTTCCCGCACGATGACGTCTCTCCTGGGCAGGGGTCATTTCGTAGAAAAAGAGGTGCAGGAGCTCAGTAGCATAACTTATTTGCATATGCCACACCCCCTGACATCACCAGACGTGTGTCAGAAGGCAACACCCACCGCTCAGGGGCCACTGGCTAGCTATTGGGGGTGTGTGTGCAGATCTGTCCTCGCAGAGGAGGGAGAGCTTCTACCTGAATAAAACTTGGTCTTAAAGGTGCCACTGGACTGCTTTGGATTGCTAGCTATTGGGAGGGGGCGAAGCACAGATCTGCCCTCACAAAGGAGGGAGAGCTTGTACCTGAAGGTGGGCGGCGGGGTGGGTGGGCTCTGCATCTTACCTGGCTGCTTCTTGCTCCTCGTGGCCCAACTGAGAGCTGCTGGGAGCAGGGGGTGGGGCTTGTTGCATGTGCCCGCCCCCTGGACTCCTTACTGCCAGCGCTCCGCTCCTGCGGACATCCGCAGGAAATGACCCCTGCTCCCGGGTGGCGTCATCGCAATGGGGGCAGTGCTTCCGGTTTTACTGGAAGCGGCCCAAAAACGTCATTTGGGGGTGGGATTTACCCCCATCGGCCAGCTGGTCGGCGGCGGAGAAAGCCCGCTCCACCATCAGGGGATCCCCCTCCCGAAACGAGGGGTGTGTGGCTGGGATCCCTAGTGGGAGAGGATGAACAGAAGGAAGTTTTCCCTGCGAAGACAGCCTACATCTCAAAGGCCAGTGGGCAAGAAAGGAAGCTCAGGGTTTGGGCCCTCTAGCTATGTATTTCCATGCTGCCTGGAGGCAGAGGCATGGGGACAGCGTCCAGTCCTTCACTTCCCACAGGGAGGGGCCTTTGCAGGGGACAATGCCACACATCCCACCCTCCAAAGCAGCCGTTTTCTCCAGGGGAACTGGTCTCTGTAGCCTGGAGATCTAGCCAGGGGTCATTTCCTGCGGGAGCGCATAGGAGCAGAGCTCCAGCAGTAAATAGCCCAGGGGGCAGGTACATGCAACAAGCCCCGCCCCCTGCTCCCAGCAGCCCTCAGTCAGAGCAAGAAGCAGCCAGGTAAGTTGCAGAGCTCCCCCCCTGGCCCTCCGGCCCAAAACAGTCCAGTGGCACCTTTAAGACCAAGTTTTATTCAGGTAGAAGCTCTCCCTCCTCTGCAAGGGCAGATCTGTGCGTTCCACCCCCCCCCAATAGCTAACAATCCAAAACAGTCCAGTGGAGCCTGAGGGGTGGGTGTTGCCTTCTGACACACTTCTGGTGATGTCAAGGGGTGTGGCATATGCAAAGAAGTTATGCTAATGAGTTATGCTAATGAGCTCCTGCACCTCTTTTTCTACAAATGACCCCTGTAGAAACCTATCTGGTGGCTGGCAGCTCTGGGCTCCCACTCCAGCTTGTCCCTTGATTTGTGGGGAAACCTGGGGCCCAAGGGGTGGTGTCTTGACTGCTCCCCAGCCTCTCGCGGTTTCTCTGGGTCTGCCACTTGTGGTGCAGAGGAGAAAGGAACCACCTCGTGCGGCCTTTCTGACGTGTCTTCCGGACAGAGCCACACTGGGTGGATTCCTCGCACCCGGCACTTCCGGGACAAGAGGTCCCAAATGCACACAAAGCTCCGGATGGCGGCGTCAGTCTCCTCACGTCGTAGCTGCTTTAATTAGGGCTCAATGGCATTGGGTCTGTCCTGTGCTTTGCACCCACGCAGGATTTGTCTGAGCTGGAATCCTTTTAGCAAACAGCCCATGTCTCTCGCTTGGCTCCACACACAAGTTCCCGGAGCCTTCCGTCAATGCCAGGAGCTCTGTCCTAGTGCCACGCAGGAGTGGGCCCGGGAGAGCGCCTAGGATTACAACCGAACTACAGAATACAGAGGGCCATTCCACTACAGAAAATGGCTGCTTTGGAGGGCAGATCAGGTTGCCAACCTCCAGGAGAAGGAGGAGGAGGAGATTGGATTTATACCCCGCCCTTCACTTGGAATCTCAGAGTGGCTGACAATCTCCTTTCCCTTCCCCTCCCCACAACAGACACCCTGTGAGGCAGGTGAGGTGAGGAGAGAGCTCTTTTGAGAACTGTCCTTGAGAGAACAGCTCTGACAGAACTGTGGCTTGCCCAAGGTCACCCAGCAGCTGCATGTGGATGAGTGGGGAATCGAACCCAGTTCTACCAGGTTAAGAGCAGGGGTCATTTCCTGCAGGAGCGCACAGGAGCGGAGCTCCAGCAGTTAAGAGCCCAGGGGGCGGGCACATGCAACAAGCCCCACTCCCTGCTCCCAGCAGCCCTCAGTCAGAGCAAGAAGCAGCCAGGTAAGTTGCAGAGCTCCTCTCGCCCCCCCCCCAGTCCAAAACAGTCCAGGAGCACCTTTAAGACCAAGTTTTATTCAGGTACAAGCTCTCCCTCCTCTGCGAGGACAGATCTGCACGTTCCCCCCAAAAAGCTAGCAATCCAAAACAGTCCAGTGGAGCCTGAGCGGTGGGTGTTGCCTTCTGACACACTTCCCGTGATGTCAGGGGGGCGGCGGCGTATGCAAATAAGTTATGCTAATGAGTCATGCTAATGAGCTCCTGCACCTCTTTTTCTACGACATGACCCCTGTCTCTGAGGATGCGAATTTCAGCGCATTTTGAAACCAGCCCAACCCTCTGTTGTGACTGGGACATTCCGGGCGTCTCCGCCTTTGGGCGCCTCTCCTCCCTGTCCTCCAGCTCACTGAATTTCTCTCCCTCTGACTTTGTTTCGATATCTGATTTGATTTCCACTCTTTGGCTGGAGTGCCGGAGACGGCGATTGATTTTCATTGTTCGGCTCCCCTCCAAATCAGCCTTGGCCTGCAGAGCCGGAGGCCACCCGCAGAATTCCAAATGATGACAGGCCGGCGCGGTGCGGTGCGGCTCTGCTTGTCTTGCCCACATCTTTATGCCGAGCAAGAGAGCCACGCGGGCTGGTCAAGCAGGTGCTGCAGAGAATGGGAACATCACAGATCCGAGAGCAGGATGAAAAACCGAGACCTCCGTTCTCTGAACGGAGGTCTCGGTTTTTTATCCTGCTCTCGGCCTCTGTGAGCAACGACACGTAAGGGGGGCGCACTGGTTCCCAGCTCTGGGTTGGGAAGTTCCTGGGGACTTTGGGGGACAGAGGCTGCGGAGGGGGGGGTTTGGGGAGGGGAGGGCAGGGGACGATTCCAGTGGGGC
>NW_015160328.1:102701-120871 GCF_001447785.1 Gekko japonicus
CACCGCCAGCACCAACCGCGGTGAGCCCTGCGTGGCTCTGCCACAGATCCCAGGGGTAAGTGCGTTCTCTGCACATGTACAGGGAATGGTTTTGTCCTTTGGGGGGAATTTAAGTATCCCCCTATAGTTTTTTAAACTTTTCAGATTTTTCTGCACACCTGGGGACTGCTCCAAGTGTGAAAGAAAATCTCTCTGCCCCCTATGTGCCCCCGATGTGTGGATTTAGATATCCGCACAGAGGGGGGCACTTGGCTATTAGATATATAGATATGGAGCAGAGGTCCATCAGTGGCTATTGGCCACAAGGTATAGATAGGAACTCACAAGTTGGGGTTGTGATGCTCTGTCATCTTGGTGCTTGGGGGGGGGCAACAGTGGGAGGGCGTCTAATGTCCTGGCCCCACTGCTGGACCTCCTGGTGGCACCTGGTATTTCTGGCCCCTGTGTGACACAGAGTGTTGGACTGGACGGGCCACTGGCCTGAACCAACATGGGCTCCTCTTATGTTCTTATGAAATGAAGCTTTAGCAGGTGGAGTCCTTGGATGGGAGACCTCCTTGGAATACCGGAGGCAGGAGGCAGGGGCAGGCTCTATTCAGCCACCTCTATGAATATCCTCCAGGCCCCCAATAGGGGTCAGTCACCAGAGGTCGCCATGACTTCCAGGTGCACGCGCATACACACACACACACACACAAATTTTAAAAACCCAGAAAAAGGAATATCTCAGTAGATGATGTGAGAGCTTCATGTGTTTGTGCGTTCATGCGAATGTCTTGATCTACTGTGACTGAATGGTGGGGGGGAAGGAAAAAGGCTGGCTGTAAATATGTGTTCTGGGGGAGTGAGGGGGGGGGAGTAGAGGCCCCCCTGCCTTGAACAGTGTCCTGGAGAGTCCGTTGGCTCCTGGAAGAAACTGCCCCTGCTTGAAACTCTTCTGAGCAGGTCCTTCCTCGGGGCTCCCCCTTTCTGAGATTGGGGTGGTTGGCTCCCGGGGACGGGGACTTTTCAGTGGTGACACCAAGACGACGGCCTATTTATCCGGCGCTGGCGTTATGCATTTAAGGAACCTGTTCAAAGTGCTTCTCTCTAACCAGCCTTTTAGCCATGCATGCTGGTTTCCCGGCTTGTAGAGTGACTGGGAATTTCAAGTGTCAGAGTTGGAGCGGGCCTTGAGCTGCTGTTCACACATGAAGATGCCTAATACTGAATCAGACCTTCCATCCATCGAAGTCAGGATTGTCCACTCAGATTGGCAGGGGCTCTCCAGAGTCTCAGGCTGAGGTCTTTCCCGTCACCTCCTACCCGATCCTTTTAACTGGAGATGCTGGGGATTGAACCTGGGACCTTCTGCATGCCAAGCAGGGGCTCTTCCACTGAGCCACAGCCCCTCTTTACAGCTCTCCAGGGTCTCAGGCAGATGTCTTTCACATCACCTCCTGCCTGGTCCTTCTAACTGGAGATGCCGGGGATTGAACCTGGGACCTTCTGCATGCCAAGCAGGGGCTCTTCCACTGAGCCACGGCCCCTGAGCCACTGCAGTCGAGTGCAGGGAGGGATATGGGATTGGCACATCCCTGACAGAGGCAATCCAGCCTCTGCTTAAAGGCCTACAGTGCAGCAAAGGAGATAGGCTTGCCAACCTCTGGGTGGAGCCTGGAGATCTCTCAGAATTACAACTGATCTTCAGATGACAGAGGTGTCAAACATGTGGCCCAGGGGCCGGATAAGGCCCCGGAGGGCTTCCATTAGGCCCACAGTGGAACTGGCCATCTCCTGCTTCCAGTTCTGTTGCTGCCGCTACATCATCGCTTACTTCGCCAGGCTCTCTCACTCGCTCAGCCATTTCATGTTTTCCCCTAGGTCCTAGACTCAGAACTCTGAGCATGAGATTTCTGTGGTGAATGTTAATTAATCAAAAGTAGGTTTGCTGCTTACAGATTCACACTTGAACAGCATACTCAAGATTGCAACAGCACAGACATTTTGATGCAATAATTCAGAACAAGAGGTGTCAGTTGTCAGATATTGTTAAATAAACGGAATATTGTAAGGGTGCTGATGTTTTAAGTATGTTTTTAAGTTTTAAAAAACCCTTCGTGTCTGTGTCCTTTATACAGTTTATATCTCCGCTACCTGATGTTACCTTTTAGGACACACATGGCCCGGCCCAACAAGGTCTCATTTATGTCAGATCCGGCCCTCATAATAAACGAGTTTGACACCCCTGCCCTAGAAGGAAAAGCTACCATCTTCTCTTGTTCTGCCGCTGGTGGTATTCTGGCCTTTTTGGTCTGTGGTTTTAATTTCAGAATCGACTGTTTCATCTTGCGAAGATTGATTGTGTTGCAAATCAAACGCCAAGCAGTCCTGGGGACCAGAAGGAAAGATTTACATGTTTTAACACCAGCACGTAAATCGACCGGTCTGAACTCGCCCTTTGCCTTGAAGCTCTGCAGAACGGCTCCCATGAGGGTTGCCGGCTCCGTGTTGGGAAATCCCTGGAGATTCCTGGGGAGGGGGTGGGGGTCATGCAGGAGAGGAGCCTCAACTGGAGTACAGTGCCAGAGAGCCCAGCCTCCAAAGCAGCCATCTTCTCCCAGGGAATGGATCTCTGTCTTGTGGAGATCAACGGGAATTCCTGGAGATCCCCAGACCCCACCTGGAGGTTGGCAACCCTAGCTCCTGTTCAGGTGACCGTTTAAAGGGGTTTGGATTACATCTGTTCAGGCAACAGGTCAGCTGTTAACATCAGTTCTGAATATGCCTGAAACAGAAGCACTGTGTCCAGATCACGGGAGGTGGTCGTTCCGCTCAATTCTGCTATGGTCAGGCCCCACCTGGAGTCCTGTGTCCAGTTCTGGGCACCACATTTTAGGAAGGATGTTGACAAGCTCGAGCGTGTCCAGAAGAGGGCAACCAGGATGGTGAGAGGGTCAAGTCTTACGAGGAAAGGCTGAAGGAGTTGGGTCTGTTTAGCCTGGGAAAGAGAAGGCTTAGAGGGGACAGGATTGCAGTCTTCAAGTATCTGAAGGGCTGTCATGTAGAAGATGGAGCGGATCTATTCTCTCTTGCTCTGGATTGCAAGACTAGGTCTAACGGGTGGAAGGTACAAGGGGGTCGATACCGGTTGAATAGCAGGAGAAACTTCCTAACTGTCCGAGTGGCTGAGCAGAGGAACAGTCTGCCTCATAATTAATTACATTGCTAATCTTACAGAGATTAGTGCATGTCCCTAAATGTGCGTGCATCTGAGAGCATCCGCGCAGCCTCTGGGCACCGGGAGGCCGGCGGATGTGTGGGGAGTCGTCCTCCTCCCCTCGTGTCAGAAATAGGGCTGGACTGTTTTGATGGGGCCACGGCAGCTGACGGGGAACGAAAGATGAGAAGACCAGGGTCCGACTGAGAGTCCCCATCAGACTGGGGGAGTGTGTCAACTGCCTTTGCTTGGACTGTGACTGGAGCCAGGCGGGGAGCCGTGTGTGATGCTGAGAAGAGACTGGGGAGCAGAGCGCCCCCAGTGGACATTTGTAACATCGATTCTGAGCATCGGAGGATGGTGGAGCAATTCTCCCCTGCAGAGAGGTCCCAATGTCAGCTGTGCTGCCTTGATAGTGCAGGAGGCCGGAGGCTTCCCTTTTCTGTGCACCAATTATTGCTGCATTCCTTCTGTGCTTCATCTCTGCTGTAACGCTGTTATTTCTAAGATGTGCAGGTGGTGTCGTGTCTGGCGCTAAGGGGAAACTGCGGGAACGCTATCGGGTAGAAGACTAATGTTGCCATTAATGATCATTAATTACATTGCTAATCTTACAGAGATTAGCGCATGTCCCTAAATGAGCGTGCATCTGAGAGCATCCGCACAGCCTCTGGGCACCGGGAGGCCGGTGGATCTGTGGGGAGTCGCCCTCCTCCCCTTGTGCCAGAAATAGGTCTGGACTGTTTTGATGGGGCCACGGCAGCTGACGGGAAATGAAAGATCAGAAGACCAGGGTCCAACTGAGAGTCCCCGTCAGACTGGGGGAGTGTGTTAACTGCCTTTGCTTGGACTGCGACTCGGGGAGCCGTGTGTGATGCTGAGAAGAGACTGGGGAGCGGAGCGCCCCCAGTGGACATTTGTAACATCGATTCTGAGCATCGGAGGACGGTGGAGCGATTCTCCCCTGCAGAGCTGTGCTGCCATGATAGTTCAGGAGGCCGGAGGCTTCCCTTTTCTGTGCACCAATTATGGCTGCATTCCTTCTGTGCTTCATCTCTGCTGTAACGCTGTTATCTCTAAGATATGCAGGTGGTGTTGTGTCTGGCGCTAAGGGGAAACCGCGGGAGCGCTATCGGTTCCCAGCTTTGGCTCTAACGGTCTGGGGCTCTTATCCCACGTGGGGGAATATGGCTAATTGGCCTGTGGAAGGGTGTGTGTGTTTCCATACGAATGCCCTATATCCCATTAGTCTTGCAGGGGTGACGCCATTCTTAACAGTGCCTTTGTTAGTGCATCTATAGCTCTTCAATAAAGTATAACCTTTCTAGTAAGCGTGTCCTGTTTTTTGAGGATTGAGTAGACGTGGGGGAAATCGCACAAAGCTGCGGGGCAAAATGCGGCTGCGCAGCAGCTTGTGTGAAATTGACACGTACCATCAAGCAAAACGGAGGAGTGAGCGCGGAGCGGTGCTTGTGGGAAATCACCCCTTGTGTTAAACCAGGGGTGTCGAACTCGTTTGTTATGAGGGCCAGATCTGACATAAATGAGACCTTGTTGGGCCGGGCCATGTGTGCCATAAAATGGAATGCCCAGGTAGCGGAGATATGAACTTTATAAAGGACACAGACACAAAGGGTGTTTTTACTTAAAATAAAAACATGCTTTAAACATTAGCCCTCTTGCAATATTTTGTTTATTTAAGAGTGTCTGATGACGGACGCCTCTGGCTCTGAATGATTGCGTCTGAAATATACTGGGTTCAAGACGCGTAGACGGATCAGCTCAAAGTCTATTGGTGATTTCAGCAAGTAGAAAGTAAGACTGAGAATCCCTGACCGAAGCCAGGTATTTATGCATGCAAAAGGTTCCACCCCAAAAACACACCCACTCCCACGATAGGCTATTTCCACTACATGGTTATTCCATTGGTTTACTCTAGGATCCATGGCTCCCTATTGGTCTACTTTAGGATTCCTGTCTCCCTACTGGTCCATTCTAGGATCCTAGTCAGCAGTGTTCCCTCTAAGCTGAGTTAGTGTGAGCTAGCTCACAGTTCTTTAGCCTCCTGCTCACACATTCTTTCCTTCGCTGAGGAAGGAGGGCTCCAGAGCAGACTAATCTATGCAGTAACCAAATTGCTCGCTCACAACTTTAATGCCAGTAGCTCACAAAATAGAATTTTTGCCCACAAGACCCCACAGCTTAGAGGGAACATTGCAGTAGTCAGCTATTGTTATGGATCCTGAAGTTCTCTCTGAATTGTGAATTGTTTGTGAATTTCCTCCATTGTGCAGGGGGTTGGACTAGGTGACCCTGGAGGTCCCTTCCAACTCTATGATGCTGTGATCTCTGCAGCCTGGAGGCTAGTTGTAATTCTGGGAGACCTCCAGGTCCCACCTGGAGGTTGGCATCCCTAGAGGCAGCCCATAGACCAGGTTGAGGGACCTACCACCAGCAACACTCCTTGTGTTAAACTCTGTTGCGCTGTTGTGTGTATTCTGAAGCAGTGCTCCCTCTAAGCTGTGGAGTCTCGTGAGCAAAAATTCTCCTTTGTGAGCTGCTGGCTTTAAGGTTGTGAGCGAGCAATCGGGCTATGCTGCATAAATCAGTTTGCTTTCTGAGCTAAGACAAAAACGTGTGAGCCGGAGGCTAAAAAACCGTGAGCTATCTCACACTCACTCAGCTTAGAGGGAACACTGTTCTGGAGGCATTTGGAACATCTCAGAAGTTCTGGTGCCAGAATTCTGGAACCCGACGCTGGCAATCCTGAAAGCAAGGAAGAGGCTCAAAACAATCCCTGCGGGCGAGTTTTTCCGCCCGGGAGGGGGAGCAGGCGGTGGTTCTCCTGGAAAGGGCAGTCCCCGTCTCAAGGCTTCCCCGGCTGCACCATCCAGCGAGACTGGCAGTTGATTAATGCCTCCCTTGCGAAGTGACGGTTCAGCCACATGGCTCCATCCATCATCTGCCGGCCATTTCCGCCGGGTTTGGAGACCTTAACAAATTGTCACCTAAGTGGGAGGGACAGTGCTCTTCCCCGGCTTGTCATCTGTGTCGGAAACGTGCTCTGCTTTTGTGTAACACGCTGCTGGGGTGGGTGACAGAATGAGCCCTAAAGACTTCAGCCTTCCCTTGTGACAGCCTCCAGGCGGGGCTTGTACAACTGATCTCCAGCTGACAGAGATCAGCTCCCCTGGTGAAAATGGCTGCTCGGAAGGGCGGACTCTGTGGCATTGCGCCATGCTGAAGACCCTCCCCTCCTCAAGCCCCTCCCACTCCTGGATCCACCCCCAAAGTCTCCAGGTATTTCCCAACCAATGCTCCCTCTAAGCTGTGGAGTCCTGTGAGCAAGAATTCTACTTTGTGAGCTACTTGCATTAAAGTTGTGAGCGAGCGATTTGGCTACTGCATAACGTAGTTTGCCCTGGAGCCACCCTTCCTGAGCTAGGACAAAAATGTGTGAGCCAGAGGCTAAAAAAACTATGAGCTAGCTCACACTCACTCAGCTTAGAGGGAACACTGTAATCCCAACCCAGGACTGGCAACCCTACCTTGTAACCAAAAGTTAAGAAGTTCGATTGCATCAACAGGACTAGTACAGATTTGCTGGAGACGTCACTCAGGGGAGGGGCCGGGGTTCCGCATTCCAAAGGACTCCGGTTCAGTCAAGGGTTGCCAGCCTCCAGGTGGGGCCTGGAGGTCCCCTGGAATTGCCACTGATCTCCGGATGAGAGAGGTCAGTTCCCCCGGAGAAAATGGACCGCACGGCATTATGCCCTGCTAAGGCCCCTCCCAGAACCAAACCTCGCCCTCCCCAAGCCTCACTCCCAAATCTCCAGGAATTTTCCAGGCTAGTGTTGGCAACCCTGGTTCAATCCCTGACATTTCCATGTTTTAAAAGGGGCCTTGCGCAGGAGAGGCCAGGGAAGGCCTTTCCTGGACGGAGAACCTGCAGCGGAACCATTGGTAGCCACAGACCGAGGGCTGGGCTGTTTGGTGACAAGTCTTTTCAGCCACAGCCCAGCTCCCGAAGTTGTTCTTGTTCAGTCGCACAGTCGAGTCCGACTCTTCGCGACCCCATGGACCAGATCACGCCAGGCCCTCCTGTCTTCCGCCGTCCTCTGAAGTTGGCTCAACTTCATGTCCGTTGCATCAATGACACTGTCCAACCATTTCATCCTTTGCCGCCCCCGTCTTCTTTGACCTTCAAGCTCCAGAGGTAGGTGGCGGCAAACTAGCCCATTTAGAATCCTAGAATCCCAGAGCTGGGAGGGGCCATACAGGTCATCAAGTCCATACCCAGGTATTTCCCAACCAATGCTCCCTCTAAGCTGTGGAGTCCTGTGAGCAAGAATTCTACTTTGTGAGCTACTTGCATTAAAGTTGTGAGCGAGCGATTTGGCTACTGCATAACGTAGTTTGCCCTGGAGCCACCCTTCCTGAGCAAGGACAAAAATGTGTGAGCCAGAGGCTAAAAAAACTGTGAGCTAGCTCACACTCACTCAGCTTAGAGGGAACACTGTAATCCCAACCCAGGACTGGCAACCCTACCTTGTAACCAAAAGTTAAGAAGTTCGATTGCATCAACAGGACTAGTACAGATTTGCTGGAGACGTCACTCAGGGGAGGGGCCGGGGTTCCGCATTCCAAAGGACTCCGGTTCAGTCAAGGGTTGCCAGCCTCCAGGTGGGGCCTGGAGGTCCCCTGGAATTGCCAATGATCTCCGGATGAGAGAGGTCAGTTCCCCCGGAGAAAATGGACCGCACGGCATTATGCCCTGCTAAGGCCCCTCCCAGAACCAAACCTCGCCCTCCCCAAGCCTCACTCCCAAATCTCCAGGAATTTTCCAGGCTAGTGTTGGCAACCCTGGTTCAATCCCTGACATTTCCATGTTTTAAAAGGGGCCTTGCGCAGGAGAGGCCAGGGAAGGCCTTTCCTGGACGGAGAACCTGCAGTGGAACCATTGCTAGCCACAGACCGAGGGCTGGGCTCTTTGGTGACACGTCTTTTCAGCCACAGCCCAGCTCCTGAAGTTGTTGTTGTTCAGTCGCACAGTTGAGTCCGACTCTTCGTGACCCCATGGACCACACCACGCCAGGCCCTCCTGTCTTCCATTGTGCTCTTTAGTCTGCTCAATTTCATGTTCGTTGCATCAATGACACTGTCTAACCATCTCATCCTTTGCCACCCCCGTCTTCTTATGTCACTTTGTCGGCCGGGCCGTGTGTGCCATAAAACGTAATGCCAGGCACTGGAGGTAGAAACTGTATAAAGGACAGCAGCTGGTAAGCTCTGTGTTCATGTATCCTCCCTGCAAGGCCCCATGGGCTGGGACGGGGGGTGGGTGGGTGCAGAGGCGGACCAGAGAGGCAGCTGTGCAGCGCTGGGCAGACGCTCCCACGATGCTTGACTGCTACAAACAAGGTTGTTCTGCCGTGCTGAAGCCACGATAGACTGGCTCTGCCCACTCCCCTCTGCACTCCCTCCCTTACATCAGTCGCTCACGAGCCGCATGAGAGCCCTGGGCGGGCTGGTTCCGGCCCCTGGGCCTTATGTTTGACACCCCAGGCCTAGAGCATCCCTGACAAGGGTTTGTTCTCTCCTCCTCTTTCTCCAGAGAGCTCAGGCAGCCTACACGGCTCCCCCATTTACATTTTACCCTCACAACATCCCTGTGAGGTAGGCAAAGTGACTGGCCCAGGGTTCCCTAGTGAGTTTCATGGCTAAGTGAGGCCAGCTGGTTCTCCCTGATCGAATGCGGAACTGGAGGACTATTAGAAGAGCAGACAATGCTCTGCTAATAGTAGACCCAGTAAGTGTGGCTGCAAATAGTATCTTCTTCCATCCTCATCTAGTATGGAAGCTGGTTCCCTGCCTTGTTTAAGCGATTGGCCCATACCACTGTAGACTCAAGGCTAGATTACTGTAACACCCTGTACATGGGACCACCCTGGAAGACTATCCAGAAATTTTCATTGGTTCGGAATGGGGTAAAACATCAGGTAGACATTAATTCAGTCCTATGAATCCTGCATTGGCTACTGGGCCCAGTTCAAATTGTGGGTTATTTCTGGTAGTCCTCCAGGGCTTAGGACTCACAAACGGAGTTTAACTGGTTTTGTGAGCAGCCTTTGGGAGAAAGACACAGCTGAGAAATAATGCAATTTTATCAGATTCCACAGCCAACAACTGAGTACACGCTTATCAGAAAGGTTATACTTTATTGCAGAGCTATAGATGCAGTAACAAAGTCACTGTTAAGAATGGCGTCGCCCCTACAAGCATAATGGGATATAGGGTATTCGTATTCACCCCCCCCTTCCTTAGGCCAATTAGCCACATTCCCACGCGCGGGAGAAGGAGCCCCAGACCGTTAGAGCCGAAGCTGGGAACCGAAAGCGCTCCCACGGTTCCCTGAATCCCAGACACCACACACCACCTGCAAGGCCATAGATAAGCAAGCATTACAGAAGCAAAGAAAAAATGCAGCGGTACTTGGTACACAGGGCGATCAGGCAGCCCACCCCCAATCCTTATGGCAGCATAGCTGACAAAATTTATTGCTTTATTTAAACCACTGTTATCCTGCCCTTCCTCCAAGGAGCTCAGGGTGGGACACTTCCTCTGTTTTGTCATCACAACAGTCCTGCAAGGTAGCTTAGGCTGATGGTTAGATGTATAGTAGTTTGAGATATACTCACCAGGTTTCATGGGAGGGCCCTTATTTGAACCTGACTCTCACAGATCTGAGCCTGACGTTCTAGCCAAGACACCTCTGTGGCTCTCAAAGAAATAAAGCAGGCACCTATCGGCGAGGATATGCAGAAGAAGATGGTGGGGAGGAGAGGGTCACTCTGAGCTGCCTGATACTGACCCAGACCCTTGGTCCATCAAGCCGCCCTGAGCCTGGGATAGAAATTGGATGAATAAATAAATAAATAAATCAAGGCCAGGATTGCCCACTCGGACTGGCAGCAGCAGCTACAGGGTCTCCGGCGGAGGTCTTTCACATCACCTACTAGCTGGCCCTTCACTGGAGATTGGGGGCATTGAACCTGGGCCCTTCTGCATGCCAAGCAGAGGCTCTGCTGCTGAGCCACGGTGATGTCTTAGACCAGGCACCGGTGTTCCCTCTAAGCTGAGTGAGTGTGCCACAGCTCACAGTTTTTTAGCCTCTGGCTCACACATTTTTGCCTCAGCTCAGGAAGGAGGTCTCCAGAGCAAACTAATCTATGCAGCAGCCAAATTTCTCACTCACCATTTTAATGCCAGGAGCTCACACAGTAGCATTTTTGCTCACAAGACCCCACAGCTTAGAGGGAGCATTGCCAGGCACTGTACAAAGGTGCCCAGCTGCGGCCCTTTCTCTCTTGGAAAGCCTCCTGGAGGGCAGATGGGAGGCAGGAAGAAGAAGAAGAAGAGGAGGAGGAGGAGGAGGAGGAGATTGGATTTACACCCTGCCCTTCACTACCCAAAGGTGTCTCAGAGTGGCTTACAATCTCTTTTCCCTTCCCCTCCCCACAACAGACACCCTAGAGGGAGCAGCTCTGACAGAACTTGTGACTGGACCAAGGTCATCCAGCCAGGTACAAGTGGAGGAGGAGTGGGGAATCAAACCCGGTTCTCCCAGATTAGAGTCCACGCACTTAACCACTACCTCAAAGTGGAACAGGGTGCTCGGCTGGAGCTTGTTCAAGGCTTGGGGAGGGAGGGGGAATCTAAGGCACGTGGAGAGAAGACTGTGAAGAAGAAGGCCCCTTCCAAAGACGGCATGGAAAAGGGTAAAGAGTTCCCCGTTCCAGAGGCGACTGCAGAGAATTAGCAAAAAGCAAACTGGTATCTGGAACTAGATCGAGATGGGTATCTGAAGGAGTGAGCCGTGACTCACGAACAAATTGTGTTAGTCCTTAAGGTGCTCCTGGACTCTGGCTCCGTTCTGCTGGCATTTGGAAGCACATCTCCTTCGCAAGCACACACACACACCCCGCCTTGATGTCCTGAAGAGGTCAGAAGAGGAGGAAATGGGCAAGGGAGCTGGTTCTGCTCCTTGGAGGGATTCACGGTCCTCATTCCTATGTGGGGGGGAGGCCCTGCAAAAGATTTTTACTATTATTATTTTCAGTAGGGGCCCAGATAACAAGCAAGGAGGGTCATTTTTTAAAATAGGTTCTCCTTTGATGCCTCAGCGCAGAACCATCTCTCGCCTGCCGTTTAACGTGACAGAATGGCCACTCTCGGCAGTTTATTAACGCCGTATCTTTCTGATCTTGGAGGAAAGTGACAATTTTAAAGGGATTAAGGAGAGCCCGGCGGCCTTGCCTCTGCATGGAACGGAGAGGGGCAGAATTCCAGCAAGGGAACGGGTTCCCTTTCCCTCCCCAGACACATTCCCTGTTCTTTTCTTGAACAGTTAAAAAACCCAAAACGCAATAGGGAAAAGAGAGATCTTTGGTCTTAAACGACCCACTTCAGAAAGGATTTCAGTTAGCCCCTTTATTATGACTGCTCAATGGAGCCTCCACATCCAGCAGCAGTGTACCTCAGGAAACCAGGTGCTGGAGCACAAAAGCGAGGGAAGGCTCCTGGCCTCAATTTCATAGAAGGCAGACTGTTTCTTTTGCGTACAAATCGCGCCCGCACGGTCTCTTTAAGAATCAATTTTTAAATCTGAAACAACAAAAATCTATGTCATCAGCCTGAGATATTTAGACAACGAACATAAACTTTTATACATTTTAAGTGAAAACACACACAATTCATAATTAACCATTAATGATGAAACGCCTACCATTAAAAATCTGCAATTCGCAATTTCTAACATTTTCGTATCTCGAGCTACTTCCATATCCTCTTTACCCCTGATATGGCGTAAAAAAACCCTACCTCAATGGGATAAATGCGTAGATTTCTGGGTTGTTTTCTACCCTGGATGCTTTTGTTGTTGTTGTTGTTAACAGAGAGTAGACCGTAAAGAGTAACTGGCTGTACTTTGAGGACATTGTTTACTACTGCTCAGGTGACAGGGAACGGGCATCAGATCTCAGGCGGAGTCTGTACTTGGAAGGGAGACCACCAAGGAAGGCTCTGCAGAGGAAGGCCATGGCATCTCTGCTTCTCATTTGCCTTGAAAGCCCCTTGCTGGGCTCGCCAGAAGTTGGAAGCTAAGCAGGGTTGATACTTGGAAGGGAGACTGAAAAGTATGCAGACGGAGAGTGATTTCAGCTAAGCATACCTTTATTTAGTTCAGGACAAAGACGAAGGGACCAGCTCGCAGGCTGGTTATATAGGTTCAGAAAACCCGCCACCAAGTACACCTAAACACACCCCCTACTTCTGCAGAGGAAGGCCATGGCCAACCACCTCTGCTTCTCTCTTGCCTTGAAAGCCCCTTGCTGGGGTCATCATAAATCAGTTGTGACTTGACAGCACTTTACAACAAAACAGGTGACAATGTCCTAAGAGAAAATTCAGGTGGGTAGCCGTGGTGGTCTGAAGCAACAGAACAAATTTTGGGTCCAGCAGCACCTTTATGGCCATCGCAGTGTAATTAAATTCACCGAATCACAGAATCACACAGCGTTGGAAGGGGCCATAGAGGCCAATCTAGTCCAGCCCCCTGCTCAATGCAGGATCAGCCTAGAGCAGTGATGGTGAACCTTTTAGAGACTGAGTGCCCAAACTGCAACCTAGAACCCACTTATTTATCGCAAAGTGCCAACACGGCAATTTAACCTGAATCCTGAGGTTGTACTTTAGAAAAAACAACTCATACAGTAACTTAAGATGATCCAAACAAAGTAAGGGAAGCAATCCCAAAGGCTTTCATTTACTTAAAATTATTTGGCAGAGAATTCGACACTTTAATGATGGCCTGGGCCTGGCTGGGGCGATGGCACGCGTGCCCGCAGAGAGGGCTCTGAGTGCCACCTCTGGCACCCGTGCCATAGGTTCGCCACCACTGGCCTAGAGCATCCCTGACAAGGGTTTGTCCAGCCGCTGCTTAAAGACTGCTGGTGAGGGGGAGCTCAGAAAAGCTATACAGCCGCTTTTGTACACCTTCTGCCAAACAATGTACAACGAGTGGTAGCTAATTTGCCCTGATATATCCAAAGTTTCAATCCATTACACAAATCGGCAGCTACAGGGCTTTCATGAGGGTCACGTTAGCTGCCTGTCCCCAGAGCTTTGAACTTTCGGTTCACCTGCGAAACATCTTGCAGTCTATTCTGCACCAAACTGTGCTCCTGGCATTTCCAACTGAATAAATGACATAAGGATTTAGGTTAGCAGGAGGGGTGCAGTCCTCTCCCCCCCACCCCACACACACACACCCTTGCCTGGTGAGCGGTGCTCCCGCTTGCATCGAGACCACTTGCTACAGCTGCTGTGGGGGTGGGTGGGAGAGGGGTACCCCATCTGTTCTAGTCTTGGACTGGTTATAACGCCAAGGGAGGGAAACACTCATTCATCCCTGGCAGTAAATGGAAGCAACTCTCGCTGTAGCCACCAGGTGGCAGACGAGGCTCTTCTCCAGCTCCCGGCAGAACAGGCAAAAGGCTTCGGAGTGGAGGGCAGAAAGTTCCCGTCCTCGACCTCCAGGCGGGTCTCCTGATCGCCTCCAGATGGGCACTTTGACGTCCCAGAGAACGGCGTTTGAGCTTCAGCAGAATTCTGAGTAAAGCTGTAATCTTTCAGCATGGATTTCAGAGCAGGCAGGCTGGCGCCTATGATGTCTCTGATTTTCACAAGATGATGGTTCATTTCTATAGCACCTAAAATGAATTGCTTACACCAATTAGCACACGGGGGGGGGGGGGGGGGGGGGGTAGGAAAGGGACAGGGGTGGAGGACAGGAAATACAAATGTGTTGTTGATGACGATTTTTTAAAACCCTAAAGATAATTAGCCGCTGTATAAAGTGTATCTAAAGGACAAAGAAGGTAGCTTAGAAAGAAGAGAGGTGGAAGGGGTCCTGACGGGTCATTGAGTCCATCCCCATGCACAAGCGGGAAGGTCACAACCCCCTCCCTCTCCGCGCCCCCAGAGAGCCCCACTCTATGCCCAGAGGAAGGCCAAAAACCTGCAGGATCTCTGGGCCAATTTAGCCTGAAGGAAAATTTCTTCCTGATCCCGACAGGGCTTGCTGATTTTCAGTCTGAAAGGAGGTGTATGCGAGTGAGGGAGAGACCTGAAGTACATAAGAACATAAGAGATGCCAATGTTGGATCAGGCCAAAGGCCCATCCAGCCCAACACTCTCTGTCACACAGTGGCCAAAAACACCAGGTGCCATCAGGAGGTCCAGCAGTGGGGCCAGGACACTAGAAGCCCTCCCACTGTTGCCCCCCCCCAAGCACCAAGAAGACAGAGCATCCCTTTGCCCCAGACTGAGAGTTCCCATCTATACCTTGTGGCTAATCGACACTGATGGACCTCTGCTCCATATGCTTATCTAATTCCCTCTTATAAGAACACTAGCAGTAAAGCCCGTTGTGAAAGCAATACAACGGGATCTAGAAAGAGGCTCTGGGGCAGTGCTCTGGCTTTGGGCAAACAGTGTCAATTTGCTGTGGTGACCTTAGCAGGGTATAATGACAGAGTCCACTGTTTTCTCCAGAGGAACTGATCTCTGCTACATCCCTTGCCCCAGACCGAGAGTTCCTATCTACACCTTGTGGCTAATAGCCACTGAAGGACCTCTGCTCTTAATATAAGAACATAAGAGAAGCCAAATGTTTGATCAGGCCAATGGCCCATCCAGTCCAACACTCTGTGTCACACAGTGGCCAAAAATACCTACTTGTATCTGATGAAGAGAGTCTTGACACTTGGAAGCTCATACCCAGAAAACCTTTGTTTCACTCTGAGGTGCTGCTAGGCTGGATGACGAGGGTTCCCTGCACACTGCAGCAGATCCAGTACACACCTAGCCTGTGCAGCCCATGCTTAAGAGGCCTGATCCCAGAGGGCTGGCGGTCTTGTCTGGGAATCTTTTTTTCCATCGCTCTGCTTCCCCGGAAGGCAGCTCCGGCCAGCCTCCAGGAACCCCCCACAGCTTGGAAACCACTGGGCCTTCATCCGTTCTTCCCTCTCCCCCATGGATAAGGAGCTCCCCCAGCTGCTGGATGACCTTGGGCAAGCCATAGTTCTGACAAGAGCTGTCCTTGAAAAAGAGCCGTTTCTGTCAAGAGCTCTCTCAGCCCCGCCTACTGAGTCACAGGGTGTCTGTTGTGGGGAGGGGAAGGGAAAAGGAGTCTGTAAGCCCCTCTGAGACTCCAAGCGAAGGGCGGGGCATGAATCCAATCTCTTCTTCTTCTTCTTCTCTTCTTTTCCTGGGCTGGGCTGTGTGGCGTCCCCTGCTGGGATTTCTCATCACGCCACCTGCACTGTGCCTGGATCCCCGGTGGGCCCCCTCTGCAAAACCAGGAGACAGGAGGGCTTCCCAGCAGGTCTTCTGGTACTGAAACACGGCCGGCTCTCTCTCAAGAAGGCATTACTGTGGAGGGAGGGCGGCCCGGGCAGGGCCCGTATCTTCTTCCGTCGTTTTTCTTCCTTTTTCTTTTTTTAAACACCCGCCCAACCAACACCCAAAAAGACACCTCACTGATTCTGGAAAACGGAGCCCGGAAGAGACACGGCCGCTCTGATCCCAGCATCCCCCCCCCCACCAGCACAGCGGTGTGGCCCACTAGTTTCCCCCATCCCGGGCTCGGGAGAAGTCCCTGTTTGTTTGGCGCAGTGGTTAAGAGTGGTGGACAGGACTCTAATCTGGTAGAACCGGGTTTAATTCCCCCACTGCTCCATTTGCAGCTGCTGGATGACCTTGGGCAAGCCGTAGTTCTGATAAGAGCTGTCCTTGGAAAAGAGCCGTTTCTCTCAAGAGCTCTCTCAGCCCCACCTGCCTCACAGGGTGTCTGTTGTGGGGAGGGGAAGGGAGAGGAGTCTGTAAGGCACTCTGAGACTCCTTTGGGTAGTGAAGGGCAGGGTATGAATCCAGTTGGGTGTCGTGGTTAAGTGCGCAGAGGACTCTAATCTGGGAGAACCGGGTTTGATTCCCCCACTGCTCCACTTGCACCTGCTGGATGACCTTGGGCAAGCCCTAGTTCTGATAAGAGCTGTCCCATCTATGGACATCTACATCTGCAGACTGGGGCCACACTTGGACTACAGATTTTTCTACCCCCAAGTTTGCACGAAAAAACCCCAAAGTTTGCAGAAAACCTGAATTCTTAACAAAAAAAATACATGGGGGGGTGCAGTGTTCCCTCTAAGCTGGGTTAGTGTGAGCTAGCTCACAGGTTTTTAGCCTCCGGTTCACACATTTTTCTCTTAGCTCAGGAAGGAGGGCTCCAGAGCAAACTGATTGATGCAGTAGCCCAATCGCTCACTCACAACATGAATGCCAGTAGCTCACAAAGTAGGATTTTTGCTCACAGGACTCCACAGCTTAGAGAGAGAGCATGAGGGTGTGTGTGTGTGTGTTAAATTTTCCCAAATAGTGTTCTTTGCGCAAGGGCAGAGAATGCTCTTCCCTTCCTACCTTCAGCAGGCCCAGCAATGGTGGCGACGAATGAGCCCCGGCGGCTGCAGCGGGGCCAGTGACAACTGCAGGAGAGGCCGGGAACCACGCCGGGCCTGGTGGAGGCTGCAGGAGAGGCCGGAAGCCATGCTGGGCCCGGCGAGAAAGTGGGTGGAGAGACGAGATCCCCACCAATGCAAGTCTCCTGGGCCAACACTTGTTATATTCTGAATATTCTGAATATATATTCTGAATATTCTGAATAGCTTTGTCTTTCGTTGTATGAAAAGAGCTTCAGTTAGGGTTGAGTTTGGGTTCCAGTTAAGACGTTTGCAAGCTGTGCTGTTTTGGTGTTTGCTTGTTTCTTTCAGTTTGTCTGATCTCCTTTTCTTTCTAAGCTCTTCTTTCAGTGGAAAAGAGCATATCCTACCACATAATTTGTTAGTCTTGAAGGTACTCCTGGACTCCTGCTCTTTTCTGCTGCTGCAGACGGACGAACAGGGCCGCCCATCTTGATCTAAGAAGAAGAAGAAGAAGAGATTGGATTTATACCCCGCCCTTCACTACCCAAAGGTGTCTCAGAGCGGTTTACAATCTCCTTTCCCTTCCCCTCCCCACAACAGACACCCTGTGAGGTAGGCGGGGCTGAGAGAGCTCTGGCAGGAACTGCTCTTTTTTCAAGGACAGCTCTTATCAGAACTAAGGCTTGCCCAAGGTCATCCAGCAGGTGCAAGTGGAGGAGTGGGGAATCAAACCCGGTTCTCCCAGATTAGAGTCTGCACACTTAACCACGACACCAAACTGGCTCTAAGCTTTTGTTTGTTTCTTTTACCTTGTCTTATTGTCTTTTAGTTTCTGAAACTTTTACGTTTTCTAATTTTGTTCTTGTTCTCCTTTCTGCTTTCTGTAATACTGGTTATGGTCCCCGGTCACATGGAGCATTTGCCGCGCGAAAAACATGAATGCTGGACAGATTTTCGGGGCGCGATCACACCGCAACATCTGAGGAGCGTAACACACCCGTGGCCAACCTGTGGCGTGCCACCAAAGATGTGCAGTTTAATGTTCTCCTTTCTGCTTTCTGTAATACTGTTTATGGCCCAGGTCACACGGAGAATTTGCTGCGCGAAAGGCCACAATGCTGGGCAGATTTTCAGGGCACGATCACACCGCAACATCTAAGGAGCGTAACGCACCCGTGGCCAACCTGTGGCGTGCCGCCGAAGATGTGCCGTTTAAAAGTACCTGCAAAGATCTACTAGCAAATGGTTTGCCACGGGCTGCAGACTAACTCGTTTGGTGTGATTGCGCCGGCGCACCTATTCCCCCCCGCCGTCCTCTTTGCAGCGCACGCCGAAGGACGAAACCCCAGTGCGACGGAGCAAATAGCCACGTCTCCCCCCCCCCCGGGGTTTTTTGGCACGTGTGGCCGGGGGCGAGGTTTTGTATTTAGTTT
>NW_015160328.1:121472-133696 GCF_001447785.1 Gekko japonicus
AACCCGGTTCTCCTAGATTAGAGTCCGCGCACTTAACCCCTACACCAAGCTGGCCCGGGGGGGGGGGGAAACTGGCTACTCTGGACAGGGGAAGACAGGCAGCGTGTCAGAGGACATAAGGCAGGATAGTGATGTTTGAATTAAATAAAGGCGTTACTCTAAAAGAGCTCAGGTCCTGAATGCCCTTCTCTGAAGTTTCCCCAGGGACTGTGACACTCCTCCAGCAATCTGCACCGAAGTTTTGGCACCACAACTGAGGAGGCGCCTCAGTTTGTTAGCCAAATTACCTTATTTTTATTAATAAGCTTGGGGGAATTGTGAATATTAAATGGCAACAGGCATAAAATATAGGCTCATAACCTGTGTATACGGGTTTGAAAACCTCCCAAGAAGGAGAGCCCACCACCTCCCGAGGAAGCCTGCTCCACTGAGAAACTGCTCTGTCAGGAAGTTCTTCCTAACGTTTAGGCCGAAAACCCTTCTGATTTAATATCAAGTCCAGGGCAGCTATGCAGAGGCAGGCAATGGCAAATTACCTGTCAACGTCTCTTGCCTTGAAAACCCTTTGGGGATGCCCTACAAGGTTGCCATGTGACGTGCCCTGACCTGACTGTCCCAGGCTGACCAATCAGATCTCAGAAGCTAAGCAGGTGAACCACTCTTACCGTAAAAATTCTTTTTAAAAATCCTAATATCCATCCAGTACCTTTCTTCCTGTAATTGGAACCCGTTATCCTGAGTCCTCTCCTCTGCTGTCAACAGAAACAGCTCCCTGCCCTCTCTGAGGGTGGACACCCACTGAATGGTGGCTCAAGTGGTTAAGACGCTAAACTGCAGACTGGAAGGTCAGTAGTTCAACAGTTCAAGACCCGAGTGGTGCCGCATGACGGAGTGAGCTCCCGTCTCTGGCCCCAGCTCCTGCCAACCTAGCAGTTTGAAAGCAAGAAATTGCAAGTAGATATATAGGTACTGCTTCGGTGGGAAAGTAACAGTGTTCCGTGCGCCTCGGCGTTTAGTCATGCCGGCCACATGACCACGGAAACGTCTTCGGACAGTGCTGGCTCTTCGGCTTGGAGACGGAGATGAGCACCGCATTCCTAGAGCCGGATTCGACTGGCTTTTGAGCATGGGAAACCTTTACCTTTACCTTGTCCACTGAATAGTCAGAAGTCAGTGAGGGAGAGGACCAGTAAAACTTGTCCAAGGGCTGAGATCCTCTTCTTCATCTCACCCGACGCTGGGGACAGTGTGGGTTAAAATCTATAGAAACGGCATCCGCCATCTCCGCTCCATCCTTTCTTCCGAAGAGAAGGTGGTTGAGGGTTTTTTGTGTGTGTTTCTTTGCTTTCTGCAGATCGTTCGGCATTTGGAAGGGCCTTCCTAGTCTGTGCATGCAAGAGGCGAGTCCTCTTCAAGCCCCCCCCCCTGCAGACACCCACGCTCCGAGATGCTCATCTTTGCTCCGGGGACCCAGAAGGCAGCGTGCCGAGCCATGCTCCCTCTAAGCTGTGGAGTCTTGTGAGCAAAAAATTATACTTTGTGAGCTGCTGCCATTAAAGTTGTGAGAGGAAAATGTGGCTACTGCACAAATTAGTTAGCTCTTGGGCCCTCCTTCCTGAGCTAAGACAATAATGTGTGAGCTGGAGGCTAAAAAACTGTGAGCTAGCTCACATTAACTCAGCTTAGAGGGAACACTGGTGCCAAGGCCTCCGTGGTGTGTGAATCAAGGGGATCCACTCCAAAGGGCCCGGCCATGCACCTAGGCCACTCCTGTGGCTTGCCACTTTGACTCAGCTCTTTAATCCCACAGACGCCGGCAGCAGTGAAGTTCACATTTTACGGGGGTGGGGAGGGGGGGGTTGATGGAAGCCTGCGAGGATCAAGCACGAGGACTCTGCCTCTCTTGTTTGACCTTTGATGCACCAGCCTTTGCATCCCACCGGCTTAAAGGAAGGATTCGCTTCTCTGCAGCGGGAAGCCATGCGGCAGCTGGAGTAAGGCTGCCAACCTCCAGGGGGCACCTGGAGATCTCCCGCGATCACGTTTGTTCTCCAGGTGACCTTGATCAGTTCCCCGGGAGAAAGCGGCTCCTTTGGAGCACGGGCGCCATCCGCCATGGTATCATACACTGCTGAGGTCCCCCCCCCGCAAACCCTGCCCTCCCCAGATCTCCGTGTACTTCCCTACCAGAGCGACCAACCCTAAGCTGGAGACATTCTTTGGAGGTCAAAACCCGGGCTGTGCGCCAAAAGCCCCTGGAATCTTCCCCCCTCCAGGATCCCAAATATACCACCACAGAAAGTAGAATCCTGCAAGGGTGTCGGACAGAGGTGGGCACCAGTGTTCCCTCTAAGCTGAGTGAGTGTGAGCCAGCTCACAGTTCTTTAGCCTCCGGCTCACACATTTTTTGTCTTGGCTCAGGAAGGAGGGCTCCGGAGCGAACTGATTTCTGCAGCGGCCAAATCGCTCGCTCACAACTTCAATGCCGTTGGCTCACCAAGTAGACTTTTTGCCCACAAGACTCCACAGCTTAGATAGAGGGAGCATTGGTGGGCACATTTTTTTGGCCGTATCTGGGTCTCCACTGACTTCGTAGAGCTCCAGGCTGGCTCACCTTGTTTGTGGCACCGGTTGCAGGGGAGCGGAAGAGCCAGCAGCCTCCAAGCACCCCAGAGCAAACGCTCCGCAGGGGCACGGGAACACCGGAAGCGGCCTTCTGCGGAGTCAGACCACTGGTCTGCTGTGGACTCTGGCCGGCAGCGGTTCTCCTGGGTCTCAGGTGGGACGGGGTCTGCTGTAGAGATGTACAATTTCCGGAAATTTTGAAGCTTGGAAAAAACCCCGTTTTTTCCGGGGGGAAAACGGAAATTTTTGGAAAAATTGAAAAAAATGCTACATTAGCATTTCTTTTGTCTTTTCTAGATTGAAAGTCATGCTGTTACTTTAGGAACATAAAATATGACTATGGACGTTTTTACTTGGCATGAAAGTATCACAACTAGCATCTTAAAAATATAGTGTATCCAAACAATTATTACAGAATACCCACCAACATGCAAAAACAAAACTGAAACCTTTTTATTTTCTTGTGACAACAGCACCTCCTAAAGGAAGAAATGCATCTAGTTCTTGCATTGGAGAGTTCAGTTTGTAACCTAAGACTTGCTTGTCCTCAGTGCACAGAAATTAGATCAATCTGATACCATATATATATATATTTTAGAAATGATTTGGAAAATATTTTAACACCTTGTCTTAAAATATTTTATTCATCATGTTAAAATAAAACGTTCCATAATCATTTTTTTTTCCTTTTCTTTTTTCAGAAAAAAACAAAAAGGCTTCAGGAAAAAAACGTTTTCCCCCCAAATTTTTCCAGTTTTTTCCCAGGCCTTCACATCTCTAGTCTGCTGCCCTGCAGGGGTTTGAGTCCACGAGCCGTTTGACCCGTTTTCATCCGCTGATTGTGCCACCTGGCTGGCCACTGCAGCTGATGAGGACTGGATGGAACATCCAAAACGGACAGATGTGGCCTCGGGGCCACTAGGTGCTCACATCTGGTGCAGGCTCAGGCTACCGTTCCACGGGACACAGGGGCTCCAGCTAGAAGGGCAGCAGATGTTTGCCCATCAGCTGGCACACGTCCCAGATAGCCAGACAATGGCCAGATGAGGGTTGCCAACTCTGAGTTGGAAATCCCTGGAGATTTGGGGTGGAGCTTGGGGAGGACAGGGACCTGAGTGTGGTACGATGTCACAGAATCGACCTCGCATTTTCTCCAGGGGAACTGACCTCTGTCATCTGGAGATGAGCTGTAATTCCAGGAGATCCCCAGGCCCCACCTGGAGGCTGGCATCCAAGGTTGGCAGACCTAGGCCAAATGGCCAAATCTGTCTAAAAGCCATTTCCTCTGTGTGTACCTCCTGAGGCCTTCCTTAGTTCTCAGTGGGCTAAGTAGGAGCCAGCGGGGTGTAGTGGTTAAGAGCGGCGGCCTCCAATCTGGAGAACTGGGAGGTACGATTTCCCCACTCCTCCTCCACGTGCAGCCAGCTGGGTGACCTTGGGCCAGTCCCAGTTCTCTCAGAGCTCTCTCAGCCCCACCTGCCTCACAAGGTGGGGGAGAGGAAGGGGAGGTGATTGCAAGCTGCTTTGAGACTTCTTAAGGTAAAGGAAAGGGGAGTATAAAAACTTCTTCTTCTTCTTCTGGAAGGACGCAAAGGCAGAAGTGGCTTCCAGCTCAGAAAACACAGCCTGTTGCCATAAGCTCCTTTGCAGCAGCACCGAAACACTTTGCCCCTGATTCTGTTTTTTATCCAGCAGAGCTCTTGTGGTGATAAATCCACCGAGCCCTCCCCCTCCACGGCCAAGAAAGCAGGAAAATGCCGAGTGTTTCCCAGCTGCCTGCAGGGAGCTGCTTCCAAGAGTGTCTGGTGACGGATGTGGTAAGAATTGCATTGATTGCCGGATGAATGCATGGGAGCCTGGCGGCGCGTGTGGATTCCTCCCTCTCCAGCGAGAATCTCTCCAGCCACCTGAAGCTGCCTTCTGCGCAGTTAGGCCCCTGGCCTGCTAACTCAGCAGGCTCTCCAACGCCCCGGGCACACATCCTGCCCAGCCCTGTTACCCTCCGTCCTTTTAACTGGGGCTCAGTGGCAGAGCATCTGCTCGCCATGCAGAAGGCCCCGGGTTCAGTCGATGGCATCCAGAAAGCCTTGACTTCCAGAAAGCTTTTGATAAAGTTCCTCATCAAAGGCTCCTAAGTAAGCTCAAAAATCATGGGATAGAAGGACAAGCCCTTTTATGGATCAAAAACTGGCTAGTTCATAGAAAACAGAGAGTGAGTGTAGGTGGGCAATTTTCTCAGTGGAGGGTGGTAAGCAGTGGGGTACCGCAGGGATCAGTACTTGGTCCACTGCTTTTTAACTTGTTCATTAATGATTTGGAGATGGGAGTAAGCAGTGAAGTGGCTAAATTTGCGGATGATACAAAGTTGTTCAAGGTGGTGAAAACCAGTGAGGATTGTGAGGCACTCCAAAGGGATCTGTCAAAGATGGGCAAGTGGGCGTCAACATGGCAAATGGGGTTCAATGTGGCCAAGTGCAAGGTGATGCACATTGGAGCCAAAAATCCTAAATATAAATACACATTGATGGGGTCTGAACTGGCAGAGACAGATCAAGAGAGAGATCTTGGAGTTGTAGTGGATAACTCACTGAAAATGTCGAGACAGTGTGTGACTGCAATAAAGAAGGCCAATGCTATGCTGGGGATTATTAGGAAGGGTATTGAAAACAGATCAGCCAATATAATAATGCCCCTATATAAATCAATGGTGAGACCTCATTTGGAATACTGTGTGCAGTTCTGGGCACCACACCTTAAAAAGGATATTATAGCTTTGGAAAAAGTGCAGAAAAGGGCAACTCGAATGATAAAAGGGTTGGAACACTTTCCCTATGAGGAAAGGTTAAAGCGCTTAGGGCTCTTTAGCTTGGAGAAAAGACGACTGAGGGGTGACATGATCGAGGTTTATAAGATTATGCATGGGAAAGAGCAGGTAAAGAAAGAGGTACTTTTCTCCCTTTCTCACAATACAAGAACTCGTGGGCACTCCATGAAACTGCAGAGCGGTCGGGTTAGAACGGATAAAAGGAAGTACTTCTTCACCCAAAGAGTGATTAACACATGGAATTCACTGCCACAGGAAGTGGTGGCAGCTACAAGCATGGACGGCTTCAAAAGGGAATTAGATAAGCATATGGAGCAGAGGTCCATCAGTGGCTATTAGCCACAAGGTATAGCTAGGGGCTCTGGGGCAAGTGATGCTCTGTCTTCTTGGTGCTTGGGGGGGGGGTCAACAGTGGGAGGGCTTCTAATGTCCTGGCCCCACTGCTGGACCTCCTGATGGCACTGGTATTTCTGGCCACTGTGTGACACAGAGTGTTGGACTGGATGGGCCTTTGGCCTGATCCAACATTGGCGTCTCTTATGTTCTTATGTTCTTATAAGTACCAGCATTTTGAATTATGCTCTGCCTATTTGCAGTTATGTACTACCACAACAGTGAAGAAGGGCTGCTCACCTAGTAGTTAGATAGTGAGGTTAAAGAGGTGAGATATGTGATTGAATCCAAAAGTTATTTTTGCCAACAGAAGGTGGGAATTTTTACCAGTTTTCCCTACTACTACCTGCCCCCCTGTGTTCCTGAAGATCGCCTGTGATCCAGTAGCAGGATTTTGAAAAACATACTGAGCTTCAGCCAACAGAGAATGACCCTTGGATCCAACTCATTATATTTATTTCTTCTTCCTTGGAAAAATATGAAAGTATAGTGGAGAAACCATATCCCTGTGACCCTCTGCCCACTACTTACAGATGTTCATCTGGCCTCATGAACCTTGCCTATTTTGAATAAATAGATTTGATAGTTTAAAATATGGCATTTCAAGGATAAGTTTTCCCCCCCTCCACAAATACTAAAGGTAAGATCGTGTAGCAGAATACTTCTTCAGGTACGAAGGATAAGAATGTGTTGCCAATTACTGATATTCTAGTTTATAAGTGCTACATAAAACATTATCCTTTTACTCCCACTGTCTCTTAAAGAGTAATTCATCAATGTGTTCTTGAACAAATAAGTGGTGATAGGAACACTTCTTATTACAAATACAAATAGCACATTCTTCTCACATGGCTCCTTCTATTCATCATTTTAAAATTACATGGAACAGGAAGGAGAGCCAGTTCTTGGCTGCTTCCCTTGCGGCACATTTTTTAAAAGGTGACATTTTGATGTGAGCATCATTTGCCATGAGTTACTTCAAAATATGGGCTGGGATCTTCTGGGGCCATATCTATTCCTGGCCGTGGACCTAGTAATAATATGTGTTGCTCACAGATTAAAATAAATTCAAAGTGAAGTTTTAAATAACTTCCAGGGTGCTTGTGTCAAAGCCATGTGCACTCCTCTGGCATCTCTCATCCAAGTCTTCTTTTGATGTCATTCCACGGCCTGCGAGAATAGCCATTATCTCTTTCTGTTCTCTCTGAGATACTGTTGCATGGCTATTTTTAGCAAAGGTCACACTATACATAAAGACAGCATCAACATCAGGAACTGTGTGCGTTGTGAGAGCCAAGTATCTTTGGAAAGGCTTAGCCTATTTCACTCTCTGGAATTTCATATGTCATTATGACTATATCTAATTCCAAACATGGCTCCATCTGCAGATACTTAAAACTGTAGATTGGGGCCATCTAGAGAGAAAACAGGTATTTCTACAATGTTGGGGTACGTCCAGGATTACAGAATATGAAAACTTTTAGGGGGGGCAGTTAAATCCCCCTAAACAGAGCATCATTGTCTGTGCTTGTGCAAATAACACGCTTTCATTGGCCTGCCATCATCTGTGGGGGGCACATGTGAGAGACTGGTGAGGTGGAGGGGAGCTGCAACCATCTGAGTCAGCTGGAGGAGACAGTGGGGCTGCAGGTGGATGGTGGAGGGAACAGTAGGAGAAGCAGCTGCCCACAATGACTGGTGGGCAGGCAGGCAGGCAGAGGCAGTGAGGTGGGAATGGGAGAGTGAGCTTCTCTATCCCCATTGCCATGTAAATCTGGCTGCAAACACAGGGGCACTGCAGGCTGGCAGGTGGATTGATAAGTAAAGGAAGAGGGGAATGATGGGATTCCCTCTGGCAACTGCCACACCCACCACTAAGGCAATGCTTCAGGTGAACAGGGGAGGGCAGGGGAGGAAGGCTGGGAGCCTCAAGAGCCATCGCATCCTGCTGCTTTCCCTCCATTTCCCACATGGACCCTGTGAGGTAAATTGAGTATGTGTGATGAACCTAAGGTCATCCAGGGAGCTTCCATGTTAGAATGAGAGTTCTGACCTGGGTCTCCCAGATCCTACTCTGAAACTCTAACCCCCACATCACACTGACTTTTGTGCAATGGCTGCTGTTAAGCACTAAGTGAGCAGCTAGGCCTTGGTGAGTTATGGAAGTCAAATGGTATCAAGTTGCCCAGTGTTTGCTGCTGGCCCTGATGAGTACATCATCAAAGACTAAAACAGCCCTCAAAAGCGGCCTGCCCCTTGCCTTTTGCTTACGGAATACAAGGCTGGAAGACTGACAAAACTGTTGCGTTTGCCTAGCAATGCCACTGAGGGCATTTGCCTAGCAATGCCACTGAGGGCATTTGCCTAGCAATGCCACTGAGGGCATTTGGAGCTTTTCTCAGGTTTGTAGAAATATCTGTCTTTTCTGTTTATGCCCCCAATCTCCAGATATCGAGTATTAGATATATTGAATATCCTAACTGAAGTTTTAGTCCTAGTCCTAAAAGTATGTCTAGTCCTAAAAGTAGTTCCAAAAAGATTAATCTTCAAAAGTCATTAGTGATCCAGGTTGATAATAGGCATCTCTACAGAGGCTATGTAAATCTGGTAAATTATCTGCTATTTCCTTCTGTTTTAGGGAGGATACTTTATCTCATAAAGTACAGCATCAAATCAGTGACACTGCTTCCCATTTGTGGTGCTGCTGAGCTGGGTCTCTCTTATGCATAAACTCCATAGAACCCATTTCCCCAAAGCATAGCAAAACTACTAATAGTATCCCATGGATCTAACTCGGGAATTTCACAAGTTAATCTACAGTCTAATGTACCTCGGAAGTCACTTCCACAATGCTAACCAATAGACTTTAAGTGTGCCTCCTTTGAAAACAACGATGTCAGTCTGATCAGTCTATAATTTTAGTTCTGCAGGCCGTGAAGAGAAAAATGCAATCAAATCCATGAAGAAATGAAGTGATGATAGGATGACATCTAAAATGTATGTGTCTGTGTGTGTGTGTGTGTGTGAGAGAGAGAGAGAGAGAGAGAGAGCGTACATGCAACACATATGTAGAAACTCTTGTCAATCTGTAAAGGAAACATTGTTACAGAAACTTTGGGCCGAGCTTGACAAGTTTGCCTGTGTAAAGTACCATCAAGTCACAGCAGACTTATGGTGACCTCATAGTAATTCCAAGGCAAGAGATGTTCAGAGGTGGTTTACTTTCCTCTGCATAAAGACCCTGGAATTCCTTGGTGGTCTCCCATCCAAATACTAACCAGGGACAACCCGACTTAACTTCTGAGATCTGACAAGACTGGGCCGGCCGGGCAATCCAGTTCAGGGCTTTCCTAGTTTCGACCAAGTTTATTTCACATTCTCAGGCTCTAAGGGTCATCATTGCCCTTCCTCTAACACATCCCAAGACTCACCGCATGCCTTAGCACTGGATGTCTCAACTTTTAAAATTACCAGTCAGTTGACATTTTTTTTTGTTTCCTCATAAAACAAGAGCCAGGAGTAATTTTCAAATTTAGAAAACATTTGGAAAGTATCCATGGGAATTTGAAGGGTGTGTGCAATATTAGCGACAGCGAAGGCATGGAAGCCCAGACATGTATTGAATTTTGGAGAGTGTTACTATTTTAAATATCTGTATTTTAAGAGTGTATATGGTTACATTGCAAAGCTGTCCCTATTTTGTCATGTTCTGTACCAAATTTGTTGCCAGGATGAATTTTCCACTATATTTTTGTATCTATGCAGATACAGTTCCATTTACACATGCAGGATAATAAAGTGGAAACAAGATGGTACGCTGCTGCGATGGGGGAATGAGGATGTAGGGTGCCGAGATAATAGAAAGGACCGTGACATCGTGCACTGCAAGTGAAGAATTCCATAGCGGAATCATCACCTACATTAAAAAAAAAAATCCCCAACAAAAGAAAAGCAGCACAGCCAATAAAGAAGGGGGTACAAAGTTTTCTCCCTATTGTGCTTGCTTTCTATTTGCACAGTCTCTTTATGTGAAGGAGCATTCTAAGCTAGAATCTGCCACCTGCAAAGTTGCAGTTCATTCTACTCTCTCATTCTCATGCATTTGTAAATCAGGCCTTTATCTTTGGCACAGAAATAAATAGACAGCCAGCATGGAAAGCAGGACTGTCACTAAATAAATCACATTAATTGGAGAAGGACAGCAACCTAGAAGAAGCCCCACCTTTCCGAGTCCATTCAGACTATCAACCAAGGACACTCAATAATGAATCAGTGTGCCTTTATCCACTAGATCCTGTCATTCTTAGCACTTCCATTTCCTAAGCACACAATCCATGCCCATATATAGGTAAGCCTACTTTTATTTTCCTGCCTTAGACTATTTGTCCAACACATCCGATTTGTACTATTTAAATTGCCTGTCAAAACCTCACTTCACTAACTAGAATAAGACTATCCCAGAATGCCTCCCTCCTTTCCTAGAACTCTCCTTTTCTTATCTAATTTGTCATTGTGCCTGTTGCCATGCGTGATGGTAATAATATTCTTGTATTACTATAATGGTCTTTACAAGTTTAATTTTCCAGTATAATATTGTTTTAGTTCTAGTATTAATTTCTCTGAGGTTTATATGTGGCTTCCCCCCTCTTTCCTTGACTTCTTTATTGTCCTGTCCAATATCCTATCCAAGGTTTTATTATTAATGATTTTACTCTTTATACAAACTTAGTTGTCGAGTCTTAACATCTTGATGTCAGTCCTTTATAGTGTCAGTTCTTTTCCTTTGTTTATATCTCCTATCTCTTTAAATCGTTCCTTAAACAGTTTCTGTCTCTTTAAATCAATCTGTCTCTTTAACTCAATCTTCTTGTCTTTGGTGCCTCCGTTCTATTTCAACACCTCCTTCTCTTCCCCCACGCCTAGCTCACAGTTTTTTAGCCTCCGGCTCACACATTTTTGTCTTAGCTCAGGAAGGAGGGCTCCAGAGCAAACTGATTTATACAGCAGCCAAATCACTTGCTCACAACTTTGATGCTGGTAGCTCACAAAATAGAATTTTTGCTCACATGACTCCACAGCTTAGAGGGAACATTGCCTGTGAGGTGGGCGGGACTGAGAGAGCTCTGACAGAAACGGCTCTTTTTCAAGGACAGCTGTGCCAGAGCTTGTGACTGACCCAAGGTCACATCAGCAGGTGCAAGTGGAGGAGTGGGGAATCAAACCCGGTTCTCCCAGATTAGAGTCTGCACACTTAACCACGACACCAAACTCGCTCTCTTGAGAGAACATCTCTGAGAGAACTTGTGACTGACCCAAGGTCACACCAGTAGCTGTATGCGGGGCAGTGGGGAATCAAACCCGGTTCTCCCACATTAGAGTCCACACACCTAACCACGACACCAAACTGGCTCTTGAAGGCATCTTCGTGTAAGTTTTTGGCGAGGAGTTGTGGCTCAGTGGCAGAGCATCTGCTTGGCCTGCAGAAGTTCAATCCCCAGCAGCATCTCCAGTTGAAAGGACCAGGTAGCAGGTGATGTGAAAGACCTCAGCCTGAGACCTTTTTGGCAGGGGAGGAGCCTTTGTGAGTCACGGCTCGCTTCTTCAGTGACTCACGAAAGCCACTACCCTGCCACCAATCTTGTTACCCTTGAAGGTGCTCCTGGACTCTGGCTCTTGCTACAGACAGACTAGCACAGAAGCCATACAGAATGGAAATCCAGGTATCTGAAGAGGTGAGCAGTGACTCCCGAAAGCTCCTATCCTGCCACACATGTTGTCAGTCTTTAAGGTACTACTGGACTCTGGCTCTTTTCTACTGCTATGTATAAAACCTAGGTGCCTGTAACCAGGGGTCATTTCCTGCAGGAGTGCACAGGAGCGGAGCTCCGGCAGTAAGGAGCCCAGGGGGCGGGCGCATACAACAAGCCCCACCCCCCTGCTCCCAGCAGCCCTCAGTCAGACCACGAGGAGCAAGAAGCAGCCAGGTAAGTTGCAGAGCCCCCCCCAGCCCGCCTTCAGGTACAAGCTCTCCCTCCTCGGTGAGGGCAGATCTGCGCGTTCCCCCCCCATAGCTAGCAATCCAGAACAGTCCAGTAGCACCTTTAAGACCAAGTTTTATTCAGGTACAAGCTCTCCCTCCTCTGAGAGGACAGATCTGCATGTTCCACCCCACCCCCAGTACCTAGCAATCCAAAACAGTCCAGTGGCACCTTTAAAACCAAGTTTTATTCAGGTACAAGCTCTCCCTCCTCTGAGAGGACAGATCTGCATGTTCCACCCCACCCCCAGTACCTAGCAATCCAAAACAGTCCAGTGGCACCTTTAAAACCAAGTTTTATTCAGGTACAAGCTCGCCCTCCTCTTCGAGGACAGATCTGCACGT
>NW_015160328.1:133763-146507 GCF_001447785.1 Gekko japonicus
ACCCCATGGACCAGATCACGCCAGGCCTTCTTGTCTTCCACTGTCCTCTGAAGTTTGCTCAATTTCATGTTTGTTGCATCTATGACACTGTCTAACCATCTCATCCTTTGCCGTCCCCTTCTTCTTTGACCTTCAGTCTTTCCCAGCATCAGGGTCTTCTTCTCCAGGGAGTGCTCCCTTCTCATTTGGTGGCCAAAGTATTTGAGCTTCAGCTTCAGTCTCTGGCCTTCCAGGGAACAGTTTAGGGTTGATTTCTTTTAGGATTGACTGATTGGATCTCCTTGCAAAGCAGGGGACTCTCAAGAGTCTTCTCCAGCACCGTAGTTCAAAAGAATCTATTCTTCGGCGCTCGGCCTTCCTTATAGTCCAGCTCTCGCAGCCATACATGACTACTGGGAATACCATTGCTTTGACCATGCGGACTTTTGTTGGCAGGGTGATGTCTCTACTTTTTATCATGCTGTTTAAGTTCGCCATCGCTTTCCTCCCAAGGAGCAGGCGTCTTTTAATGTCATGGCTGCTGTCACCGTCTGCAGAGATCTTGGATCCCAGGAACGTGAAGTCTGTCACTACTTCCATGACTTCCCCTTCTGTTTCCCAAGGAGTGATGGGGCCGGACGCCATGATCTTAGTTTTTTTTTATGTTGAGTTTCAAGCCAACCTTTGCGCTCTCCTCTTTTACCCTGAGCAAGAGGCTCTTTAGGTCCTCTTCACTTTCTGCCATTAAAGTGGTGTCATCTACATATCTGAGGTCGTTGATGTTTTCCCCGGCAATCTTAATTCCAGTTTGTGATTCATCCAGGCCAGCATTTCACATGATGTACTCTGCATATAGATTAAATAAGCAAGGGGACAATATACATCCTTGTCGTACTCCTTTTCCGATGCGAAACCAATCAGATGCTTATAGCAGCTGTCAAATAATTCACAGGTAAACCCTTGGGAGGTAGCCGGAAAGCAGCTCTTCTTCTTCTTCTTCTTCTACAGCCCCCCCTCCCCATCTGCCCCAGCAGCACCAGGTTTGAGATGAAACACCACTGGGATTTGCTTGCCTTTATCTAGTTTGGGAGGCCGTTGCTTCTGGCTGGGGGGAGGTGCGTCAATGAGGCCCCCTCCATCTCCCCGGCTGTGGCCATCTGGCACTCGGGCTCCGCCTCTTCCGGGTCTCTTCCCATCCATGGTCACCTTGTGGATTTTCATGCACGTGAATCTCTCCTTGTCCTTCTTCCCTTTTTGTTGTGTTTCCTGGACCGTCAGCAATTCTGGAAAGGACTTTGCCTTTGTAAAAAAGAAGATGCTTTGTAATAACAATAAAGTCCCTCGCTGACACTGTTTCAGCTGTGGAAGACAGTGGGGGGGGGGAGCTGGAGCCCTTCCTCTCCCCCCCCCCAGTTTCAAGGAGGGTTGTCAGCAGGGCCGGCCCCAGCTTATTTTGCACCCTAGGCAAGGATCCCTTCTGGTGCCCCGCCATGCGCCCACCAATTTCCCCTTCTGCCCACCCACCCCTGTGCTGCTGCTGCTCCTCCTGAGAAGTTAGCTGGCCAAAGAGGCAGCGGTGGCCACCTGGTTAGAGCCAGCAGGGGGGCTTTTTTGGTGGGGGGGCAGGTGCAGTTTGGCGCCCCTTGTCAAGGCGCCTGGAGAAGAGGCTGACCGGCGGGGCACTCACAAGCCATTGCTCCCCTGGCCCTGCTGCTGCTGCTCCTGCTGCAGCTGCCCGTCCCTGGCCGCGAGGAGGAGGAGAAGCACTCACACTCCACTGGGAAGCCGAGGGGACAGGCAGGGAGAAGTTAGCTGGCCAAAGAGGCAGCAGGTGGCAGCAGCGGGTGGGGGGCAGTTTGGTGCCCCTAAGGGCCGGCGCGCTCTAGGCGAACGCCTAGTTCGCCTAGTGAGCGAGCCGGCCCTGATTGTCAGCAGTGTCCCCTCTAAACTGAGTGAGTGTGAGCTAGCTCACAGTTATTTAGCCTCCGGCTCACACATTTTTGTCTTAGCTCAGGGGGGATGGCTCCAGAGCAGACTAATTTGTGCAGCAGCCAAATCGCTCGCTCATGAATTTAAATGCCAATAGCTGAAAGTAGAATTTGGCAAGGTAATAATAAATAAATAATAAATAAATAAAAGTAATAAATAAATAAATAATAGCATTTTTGCTCACAAGACTCCACAGCTTAGAGGGGGCATTGGTTGTCAGGTGCCCCCTGGTTACCGGCAGGGAATGGGGGGGGGGCGGGTTGCCAGATCCAGGTTGGGAAACTCTTGGAGATATTGGGGGTGGGGCCTGGGGAGGACAGGGGGACCTCAGTGGGGTGCCATGCCACAGAGACCACCCTCCCAAGCAGCTGTGATTCCGGGAGATCCCCAGGTCCCACCTGGAGGCTGGCATCCTTGGAACTAGGGTTCCCAACAGTATTTAAATATGATGTTCCCTGCAGATGCTGTTGGTCCAGGGGAACTGAGACCCAGTGCACAATAGTTTGTCCTTCAGACAAGAAGGAGAAGGAGAAGAGGAGGAGGAGGAGGAGGAGATTGGATTTCTACCCCGCCCTTCACTACCCAAAGGTTTCTCAGAGCGGCTTACAAACTTCTTTCCTTTCCTTTCCCCTCCCCACAATGGACACCCTGTGAGGCGGGTGGGGCTGAGAGAGCTCTTGACACAAACTGCTCTTTTTCAAGAACAGCTCTGACCAGAACTATGGCTTGCCCAAGGTCATCCAGCAGGTACAAGTGCAGAAACAAGAAGAGATGGATTTATACCACGCCCTTCCCTACCCAAAGGAGTCTCAGAGCAGCTTACAAACTCCTTCCCCTTCCCCTCCCCACAACAGACATCCTGTGAGGTAGATGGGGCTGAGAGAGCTCTTGACAGAAACTGCTCAAGGACAGCTCTTGTCAGAACTACGGCTTGCCCAGGGCCATCCAGCCAGGTGCAAGTGGAGGAGTGGGGAATCAAACCCGGTTCTCCCAGATTAGAGTCCGCGCACTTGACCACGACACCAAAGAAAATAAGGCCCCATCCCAGAGTGGGACAGTGTCGTGGGAACGTGCCTAACCTTAAGCCAGACCCCCACCTCGCCCACTTGGTGCCTGTGGTCCAGTTCGACTGGCAGTGGCTCTCCAGGCTTTCCCCAGCCCTGATCTCGGTGGGCTTCTGAGCCGAAGATGCTCCGGACTGAACCTGGGTCCTACTCGCCTCCCCCTCACTCCCCTTTCCCAGGCCGCAGGAGGTGAAACCCTCCCAAAGGCACCCTGAGCAAGAGAAAGCGGCCACTTCTCTCTCTCCTTATCTTGCTTCTGCAAATCCAGAAATAATATATATATATATATATATATTTTTTGTGAGGGCGCCCGGATTAGAGGAAAGAAGTTAAAAGAGGCAAATTAAGCACTACTTCAGAAGAAGAAGAAAAATAAAAGAGGGAGTGGAGGATAAAAATAGTGCCGGAAAGAAAAGCACTGGGAGGGACGGAGCCACGGTGTCCCAAAGGTGCCTTTCCCGGGGCTCCTCAGTTGAGTCGATGGCGAGAGGGAGAAGATTAGCAGATGAACTCTCCAATGGATGTTAACTGACCCCCAGTCCCCAGCCAGGATCCCAAGGGAACTCTTCTTGAGGAACAAACAGAGCCAGCCCCTTCATAATCAAACAGGGATCCCAGCTCATAACTCTCAGCTCCGAATGGAGACTACGGATGGGCATGAACCAGGTCACGAATGTTAAGTTCACGATGAATTTCCTCAGAACTGGGGGGGGGGGGGGGGGGCGGGGTGCCCTCTACCCTCTAAGCAGAGTTAGTGTGAGCTAGCTCACAGTTTTTTTTAGCCTCCAGCTCACACGTTTTTGTCTTAGCTCAGGAAGCCAACTAAGTTATGCAGCAGCCAAGTCGCTTGCTCACAATTTTAGTGCCAATAGCTCACAAAGTAGAATTTTTGCTCAGAAGACTCAACAGCTTAGAGGGAACATTGGCTCGGGGGTCTAAGCCTCCTGGCAGGAAGTCCCCAAAAGGACAGTGGTAGCGGAAGGAAGTGGAATAGCTCTCTCCATGGAGCTGCCAACCCAACAGAGGGAGTGGGCAGAAGGGAGTGGGCAGAACTAGGTCTGTAGGAGAAGCAGGCCTGTTCCATCATATTTGGTGGCACCAGGGCCACCGTGAATGCCCACATATTTTAAGGCAGTTTGTGGCGATTTGTGGTGGGGCGTGAAGAGCAGAAAGCAGGGGTTTAAATGGCCCAGAGTCATTTAAATCCCTGCTTTCTGCTCAACACAAAAAAATAGCTGAGTGGCGAGGAGCAGAAAGCAGGAGGTTAAAATGGCTCAGAGCCATTTAAACCCCTGCTTTCTGCTCCCCCCAAAAAAAGAAACAGTGGGGAGCAGAAAGCAGGGGTCATCATGAACCAGCCTCCTAGTTTGTATTGATTTGTGGTTTGGTTGGTGCGGTTCAGCCACAGACTACAAACTAAAACAAACCACGAGTATGATAGAGATGCCAACTCCAAGTTGGGAAATTCTTGGAGATTTTGGGCATAGAATCTGGGGAGAGTGGGGTTTGAGGAGAAGATGGGACCTCGGTGGTCTGTAACGCTCTAGAGTCCACCTTCCAAAGCATCCATTTTCTCCAGGGGAACTGATCTCTGTTATCTGGAGATGGGTTGTAATTCTGGGAGATCTCCAGGCCCCACCTCAATGTTGGCAACTCATTATGAACTAGAATCTGAACCCAGCTTCCAATGCCTTGAGAAGGGCAGGAAAAAACCCAACAGGCTCTGAATTATGGATTTTTCAGGCCATTAATCGTAGGACAAGCGAGGTGATGCTTTTGGATTGTAGGCGGGGAGGGGAAATACGCTTTAGATTCACGCCGGACTCTTCTTCAAGTGTAAGTGTTCAGAGTAAATGAATCAGACTGAACAAAAAGAAACATTGTTGCACGTCCAGATGTGATCACTATAAGTGATGAAGATGTGCATTAACTGGATTGCAAACTGCGTGACTCCCTCCGCTAATGAAAAAATGTCAACAAATGGTGTCTGCCTGGGAGAGAGAGAGCGTAGGAATTGGCTTGGAAATCTTATCTAATTAATTTGCAATGCATTCTTCCATCTCCGGTAACATTCAGACCTCCACAAGCCGAGAACAGACAGAGCCACCAGACAAGCCATTACAGAAATGGAGAAGGGCGGAAACCGCTGATACTTCTCCAGGAGACCTTTGGCAGGCCTGCCGTCCCCATCTGCATTTCGTCTGGGTCCCAGAGCTCTCTCCAGAGACCAGTTTTGAATTTCAGATCAGAACATCAGAAGAGCCCTGCTGGGTCAGGACAGGGGTCGGTCTAATGCGGCCTCCTGTCTCACACAGTGGCCAGCCAGTTATCCAGTCTTGTCCCATTGCTTGCATTCGGCTGTTTTTGGTTGGGTAACCTGCCAGTTTGCCAGTCTGGTGTAGTGGTTAAGTGCGCGGACTCTAATCTAGAAGAACCAGGTTTGATTCCCCACTCCTCCACTTGCACCTGGCTGGATGACCTTGGGCAAGCCGTAGTTCTGATAAGAGCTGTCCTTGAAAAAGAGCAGTTTCTGTCAGAGCTCTCTCAGCCCCACCTACCCCACAGGGTGTCTGTTGTGGGGAGGGGAAGGGAAAGGAGATTGTAAGCCCCTCTGAGACTCCCTTGGGTAGTGAAGGGTAGGGTATAAATCCAATCTCCTTCTTCTTCTCTTTTATTTCGAATTATGGTGCTGGAGAAGACTCTTGAGAGTCCCCTGGACTACAAGGAGATCACATCAGTCAATCCTAAAAGAAATCAACCCTAAACTGTTCCCTGGAAGGCCAGAGACTGAAGCTGAAGCTCAAATACTTTGGCCACCCAATGAGAAGGGAGCCCTCACTGGAGAAGACCCTGATGCTGGGAAAGATTGAAGGTCAAAGAAGACTGGGACGGCAAAGGATGAGATGGCTAGACAGTGTCATAGATGCACCGAACATGAAATTGAGCAAACTCTGGAGGACAGCGGAAGACAGGAGGGCCTGGCGAGATCTTGTCCATGGGGGTCGCAAAGAGTGACTCGACTGTGCGACTGAACAACAACCACAACCTGCCTTGGATTTTTAGCAAGAAAGCAGACTATAACCCTGAGCCTGCTGTGTGAGGGAGGGAGGGCTAGAAGTCAAATAAATAACCAAATAGATAAGGCAAGTGAAGTAAACACCACAACATAACATGCTATACCTTAACCCCTCTGCACCTTGATAGTAAAGCTGATCAGGCATGCTTCAAGATGGGTCGCCGTGTCAGTCTGTCTGTAGCAGTAGAAAAGAGCAAGAGTCCAGAAGCACCTTCAAGACCAATGAAATCCGTGGCAGGGGAGGAGCTTTCGTGAGTCACTGCGCAGTCCTTCAGATACCTGGATTTCCATTCTGTCTGGCTAACTCTGGTGCCTTCCATGAAGACTGATCAAGATGAGTAGCTGTGTCAGTCTGTCTGTAGCTGCAAAAAAGAGCACGAGTCCAGGAACACCTTAAAGACTAATGAAATTTGTGGCAGGGGAGGAGCTTTCGTGAGTCACTGCTCACTTCTTCTGATACAGCTAGCATGTGAGTCCACCTGTCCTATAGTGGAGTGATTTCAGATGCCAAATGACATAGCAGGCAAATGACAATAGCGGGTGAATGACAATAGCAGGCGTGATTGGATGAGGTGTGATATGCAGAGAGGTAGTAGGCGTGGAGAAATCAGCATTGGTAATGAGACTGGAAACCTAGGGCTTGATTCAGTCCAGGAGGGTGCATTGGTTTGAGCTTCATTATCAGAGATTGCTGAATTTATTTATTTATTTATTTATTTATTTATTTATTTTGTTCCATTTATATTCCCGCCCTTCCCGCAAGCAGGATCAGGGTAAGTAACATCAGTAGAAAATATCCAGACAATTTAAAATAATCACATAAACAATAACAGTTAAAACAGTTAAAAGAAAATTAATCGAAGTGGCAATCATTTCTAAGTCCCGCGGCATTAAAACAGCAGCGGCTAATAACAAAGATCAAGACAATGCATCCACCTGGACTGAGCTGAGGTTTCCCCTTCTAAAGTTGTCTATTCCTGCGGCCATCACCACATCCTCTGGCAGTGAATTCCACATTTCAACCACTCACTGTGTAAAGACGCGTTTCCTTTTCTCCGTCCCGAATGTACTGCCCATCAGCTTCATTGGAATATCTCTAGAGTTCTAGTATTTTGGGAAAGGAAGAGGTGAGGATTGGAAAACAGGGGACATTCTTATCAGGGGAAGGCCTAGGGTTGCCAAGTCGGGTGTTGCACCGCAGCGGGGGACTCCTGGCTGGCATCTTGAGTGTGTGCGCAGACGTCACCCAGAAGTGACGCGACCACGCCGGGCACGCTGGGGGCAGGGCCACGACCATCCGAGGGAAAACCATAGAGTTTTCCCTCGGGTGACTTTCGGGTGACGCGCACGTCGGGGTGGGGCTCCCCCTGGGGCCCAATCTGCCGGCGGCGGGGAACGGCCCTCTGGGGCGGGGGTTTCCCCGCCCCCCGGGGGGACTTGGCAAGCCTAGGAAGGCCTAAACCTCTATGCCCTGTTGTTGGCTGAACAGAGGAACTGGTTGGCCACTGTGTGAAACAGGAGGATGCTGGACTAGATGGACCCCCGGTCTGATCCAGCAAGGCTCTTCTTAGGTTCTTATGAGGGACTCAGCCTCTATGCCCTGTTGTTGGGCCTCGAGAGGAACTGGTCGGCCTCTGTGTGAGACGGGATGCTGGACTAGATGGACCCTCACTGGTCTGATCCAGCAGGGCTCTTCTTAGGTTCTTATGAAGGCCTTGGCCTCTCTGCCCTGTTGTTGGCCCTGCAGAGGAACTGGTTGGCCTCTGTGTGAGACAGGAGGCTGGACTAGACGGACCCTCACTGGTCTGATCCAGCAGGGCTCTTCTGATGTCCTTATGAGGAAGGTGATTAGGGGCAGGGCAGACCAGCCCTTCAACCGACTGGGAAAGTGACAACTGAGCCACAGCCCTGCAGAGCCCTTTGCATCCAGTAGCCAGCCCAGCCATGCCCCAGCTGCATGGCAGCACCACAAGGGCCGGCTAGGCTCGGACGTGGCCAGTGGTCCCTAGAAGAGTGCAGACTCCCCCCCCCCCCCGCGATTGACTTGTCCCGCCCTGGGTCCATTTTCGTGTTCTCATCTGCCCATGATGAAGGGATTGCACCCGACGTGTGCCGCAGTCTTTATGGGCTGCCTCCTGTAACTCCCCTTCTTCTTTTGCAGGCTTCACTGTGGTTTCCTTACAAGCCCGAGAGAACGCTTCAAAGGTCATGGCCACCTTCTTCCTCTCAAAGTCAGCCCGACGCTGAGAGGCTCCCACCCCTTTCCCGTGTATTGGCTTCACCTCCCCTGCTCGTCTGAGCGAGAAGTATTTGAATTCTCTTTGCGTCGGCATCTTTGATTGACAAACCAAAGTACAATTAACCCGACACAGATGCTGGCCTGCCAGTTTACTCCAAGGAGCGGAGGAGAAAAGCCCTTTTTGTGCGATCGGCCCAGACTCCAATTGAGTCTTTTAATTTTTTTTACATTCTCTCCACTGCCACTAAAGGGCTTAGAGACGGGGATGGGGGGGGGCATTCATGCGGCTTCTGTCTCAGGAGGCTGCAAATCTGGACTTGGAGGTTTCAGAGACTTTTGGCGTTGAACAGGAGACAGATGGCTGCTGTCGTCTCCCGCGTTAAGGGAGATGCTGAATTGCCTCTCGCCCGCTACCACTTTGAAACCACACAAATGCTATTAAAGCGCTGGTGTGAATTTAGATGTACCCAAACCATTCTCTTCGTTTTTATGGGATAATGGATCTGAATCATATGAATATGAGACCATAAGAACATCAGAGGAGCCCTGCTGGATCAGACCAGTGAGAGTCCATCTAGTCCAGCATCCCGTCCCACACAGTGGCCAGCCAGTTCCTCTGGAGGTCCAGCAACAGGGCAGAGAGGCTGAGGCCTTCCCCTGAGAAGGACACCAGGAGAGCCCTGCTGGGTCAGACCAGGGAGGGTCCATCTAGTCCAGCATCCTGGTCCCACACAGTGGCCAACCAGTTCCTCTGGAGGGCCAGCAACAGGGCAGAGAGGCCGAGGCCTTCATAAGAACATAAGAAGAGCCCTGCTGGATCAGACCAGTGAGGGTCCATCTAGTCCAGCATCCTGTCCCACACAGTGGCCAACCAGTTCCTCTGGAGGGCCAGCAACAGGGCAGAGAGGCCGAGGCCTTCATAAGAACATAAGAAGAGCCCTGCTGGATCAGACCAGTGAGGGTCCATCTAGTCCAGCTGTCTCACGCAGTGGCCAACCAGTTCCTCTTGAGGGCCAACAACAGGGCACAGAGGCAGGGTTGACCCTGCTTAGCTTCCAAATTATGACAAGATCAGTCTAGCCTGGGTATTTTCATTTTGTTGGTTGGTTATATTCCACTGTTTTTATTGTGCTGTTCTCTGAGTTTGTCCTCCAGTTTTCTTGCAGCTTCATTCTTTGCATTACATCAGCGGTGTCGAACTCATTTGCTATGACGGCCAGATCTGACATAAATGAGACCTTGTTGGGCCGGGCCATGCGTGTCATAAAATGTAATGCCAGGTAGCAGAGATACAGACTTTACAAAGGACACAAACACAAACGTTTCCCCCCCCTTAAAATAAAAGATGCTTAAAACATGTGCACTCTTGCAATATATTGTTCATTTAACGGTGTCTGATAACTGACGCCTCTTTCGCTGAATGATTGCATCAGAATGTCTGTGCTGTTGCAATCTTGATCGTGCTGTTCAGGTGTGCATCTGTAAGCTGCAAGCCTAGGATGATGCAGCAGCAGCAGAACTGGAAGAAGGAGCAGAAGACAGCCAGTACCACTGCGGGCCTGATAGAAGCCCTCCGGGTGTTAGAGAATGAACTTGATATTTCGTTTTATGGACTTATATATTTTAGTTTACACGGGGGCCTCATCCGGCCCCCGGGCCGCATGTTTAACACCCAGCATTACGCTGTTCTTATGGTGCTGGGGCTTATTTTGGTTGCATAACCTGCCTTGACTTCTAGCAAGAAAGCAGACTATAAGTGAAGCAAAGACCTCACCACAACACAACACGACAACCCAGCAACGTGACATAACGTAGCCCCTTTACATCTTGCTTAGCAAAGCTGATCAGGCCTACCTCTGTCCAGTGAGGTGAGGTGCTTCAAGTCTTGGGCCAGGCTCAGGAAGTTCTGGGTTCAGATCCCTCGCTTGCTGGGGTGACCTTGGGCCAGTCCTTTTCCCGGCCTGATCTTCTCCACAGGGTCGTTGTGAGGATAAACTGGTGGAGGGGAGAGCCACACACACCTCCCAGAGTTCCTTGGAGGACAAGCAGGATAAAAATGCACGGAATAAATAAGCCCTTTGGGGTCCTGAGTCATTTCCGGTGCCAGTTCCTCCTCCGTGTCTTAATGAGATCGGCCTGGTTTGTCCCCCGCCTTCCTCTCGCCCCGTCACATCTGTTCTCTTCCACTCCTGCCTGGACGCGTTCCTGCTTCCGTCCGGCCGCAGACTTGAGGAGGCCTGGGGCTTTAGGCCCTGTCAAGAAAAATTAGATTTGGCACCAAAGGTGGAAGAGGAAATTTACAGGGGCGAAAGAACTCCCATTTCAATAAAAATTATCGTGGTTGCTCCAGACGAACGGGAGGCCGGTTGGGGGAAGCAATTTCTGAAGCCACCCATTTAGTGATTAAATGGGCCTTATCAGGAAAGACGAGGAAAGACACAGCGATCGTTACTCAGGTAGGCGTCCGGCTTAATCACATCTGCCGCATCCATCTCTTCCAGCGGGCACGGGGGGGAGGGTTTGCCATTTATCAAAGGGTGGGTGGGGGGCACCAGGAAGGAGAACTTCCACTTCCCTGCATCAGGGTGGCTAGGACTTTGGTGTAGTGGTTAGGAGCGCAGACTTTAATCTGGGAGAACCAGGTTTGATTCCCCACTCCCCCACATGCAGCTGCTGGTGTGACCTTGGGTCAGTCACAAGTTCTCCCAGAGCTGTTCTCTCAGGAGCAGTCCTCGAAAGAGCTCTCTCAGCCGCACTTACCTCGCAGGGTGTCAGGGAATGGGGACGAAGAAGAAGAATTGGATTTATACCCTACCTTTCACTACCCGAAGGAGTCTCAGAGCAGCTTACAATCTCCTTTCCCTTCCCCTCCCCACAACAGACCACATGACCGCAGAGAAGTCTTCAGACAGCGCTGGCTCTTAAGTCCCGTCTCAAGTCGCAGCCAAATTATGGCTGCCCTGTCGGGTTTGCAAGGCAAGAGACATTCAGAGGTGGGTTTGCCATCGCCTGCCTCTGCTTCACGACCCTGGTATTCCTTGGAGGTCTCCCATCCAAGAGCTAATCAGGACCTGATCTTGTGATATCAGGCTAGCCCAACCATCCACGCCAGGGCATCTGTGTGTACACACACACACATACACACACACACTAGAGAAATCAATGTTCCACACTAGAACTGCGTGGGCAGCTGCGTGTCTTCGTTGCAGCAAATGAAGCAAAAACTTCTCTGGCAGCTTGAAATTTAACATCTTTGTATTTGATGAAGCATCCTGAATGCCGTAATAAATCTGGTCCTCATCAAGAAGTTACAAGAGTCTTTGTGGCTATTGCTACATGAAATCAAACGACACCCAGCAATCCAGCCAGGGAGAGCATCTTCTGCAACCATCCAACTCTATCCCGATGCTTATCTGCCACTCGTGGAACTCTCTTTTGAGGCACGTGGGGGGCGTGCATCGGCAACCACGGGTGATTAGTGTGATCCATTGGGTCTCAGCCACAGCTGGATTTCAGCACTGAGCCGGCCTTGGCGGGGAGGGTGAGGTATAAATTTGATGGGAAACAGAGCACTGTGCTGAGGATAAGGGGAATGTGCCCTCAGAAGGGACCTCTTCCCCAGCTGGTGAGCGGGTATCCTTTCGCGCCAAGGAAACACCCCTGGGCAGGGTGGGAGGGGGGCTCTTGGTAGTGGGTGATTCGATCCTTAGGCAGGTAGACAGCTGGGTGGCGAACCCGCGTACTGACCGTATGGTGACTTGCCTGCCTGGTGCGAAGGTGGCGGACATTACGCGTGTTTTAGATAGGCTGGTAGATAGTGCTGGGGAGGAGCCAGTGGTCATGGTGCATGTCGGCACCAACGATTTGGGGAAATGCAGTTGTGAAGTCCTGGAGGAGAAATTTAGGCTGCTGGGCAGGAAACTTAGGTCCAGGACCTCCAAGGTAGCTTTCTCAGAAGTGCTACCTGTTCCACGCGCAGGGCCGGAGAGACAGGCAGAGATCAGGAGTCTCAATGCGTGGATGAGACGATGGTGTAGGGGGAAGGGTTCAGGTTTGTTAGGCACTGGGATGCTTTTTGGAACAAGAGGGAGCTGTACAGGCGAGATGGTCTCCACTTGTCCCGAGAAGGAACCAGGCTGCTGGCACTTAAAATCAAAAAGGTGGCAGAGCAGTTTTTAAACTGAATACTGGGGGAAAGCCGACAGGAGATGAAAAGTCTCTGGTTTGGGTTGGCTCATTCCAGAGAGATGAGGGGATACCTGTTGCTTTTCTACAGGGAGGTGGATTGAAATTGTCCACTGAGACCATGGCTAGTGACATGGACTGCCTGACAATGTCTCGAGATAGCAAGAGGAAGGTTGCAGGCTTAACTTGTATGGGAAATTACAGCTGTTTCT